>NW_007247769.1:1750902-1805173 GCF_000164805.1 Carlito syrichta | reverse complement strand
CAAGTAGCTGGAACTACAGGCGCACGCTACCACGCCCAGCTAATTTTTGATTTATTATAAAGATGAGGTCTCCCCAAGTTGCCCAGGTGGGTCTCGAACCCGCAGGCTCAGGCAATCCACTCACCTCAGCCTCCCAAAGTCCTGGGATTACAGGCTGAGCCACCGAGCCCGGTTCAATAAGTTGAATTTTAAGAAACACAGGTCTTGTCACCTACCTTGATAATCGATCCTATTACTGTCTTAAATACACCTCTTTTTGTTTCTTAACTTCCCTGTGTTCCCATCTTGTCTCTCTAAAGCCCTGATAAAAAGCTTTAAAACAAACCTCAAAAGGACAATAACAATAATATCTAATACTTTTTTGGCCATGTCCATGCTGGGTACTGTGCTGAGAGCTTTTCCATGCATCATCTAATTTTTTCCACACATGATTATAAGGTAGGTATTGCTGTCATCTGTCATCATGGCTTTCACCCCATTTTACAAAGGAAAACTCTTATACCTTGGAAAAGTTAACTGGCTCGCCTAAGGATGCACAGCTATAAAGTCGTCAAGCTGATTAAGCCAGGAAGGTCTGGTCTGATTCCAAACCCTGCTGCTCACCACTAGGCTCCTTCCCACCACTATTATTATTATTATTATTATTATTATTATTATTATTATTAAGACAGAGTCTCACTCTGTTGCCCAGGCTGAAGTACACTGACATGATCATGGCTCACTGCAGCCTCAGACTCCTGGGCTCAAGTGATCCTCCTGCCTCAGCCTCTTGAGTAGTTGGGATTATAGGCAAGTGTAACCATGCCCAGCTATCTTCCTACCCATTTTCATTCCTGGCTAGAGCTACCTAGCAGACCTCTTTGCCCCTCAGTGGAAAGGGCATGGATGACAAACATGAATGGACAATACTGGGCCAACCAGCTCAAGAAGGAAGAAACTGGCAACGGTTCCTCTTGGGCCAGTACTTTTTTCAAGTAAGGCTTGATGACCTTCTGCCTGAAGGCAGCACTCACAAGCCTGTCTGTCACGGTTCCTCTCACTCATCTCAGGGGAGTCTTTCTTCCAGAACGCCGGGCACCCCTGCCTGCTTCTCCACTGCCTTTGTCTTCCCCACACCAATTAAACTGTCACAGCTGACTGACTTGGAGACAGGTGAGGGCAGAAAGAAATCTGAAAGAAGCCAGGAATTCAGATGAGATGGGGCCTCTCACTGAAGCTGCTCTTCTGTTTTCTGTCAAATTGGCCTGAAGACTGCTTAGATGAGCCCATGGAGATCCCCAGTAATTCTCCACACTGTCTCTTCCTCTTCAGTAGTGGGCAAGAAATACAACCTCACAGAGATGTGGCAGTTGTTTACATCTGTTTTGGACATCCCAATGGTGCCTAGGTCCTGGTGCAACAGTGATGGGCCTCAGGCGGAATAATTGGGCTGGAGTTTATTTGCATCCTGGAATTGCAGTCTAAGGAGAAATTTTTCCTCTATAAACAGGTACTAACCCACATCACAGAAGCAGAAAATGAAGAGCTCTTGGGCTCTGCCCAATAGATGCAACTCAACTTACCTGCTCCTTTCAGTGTTGCCTGGTACTGCAAGGAAAGGTAGGAAGCCTAGGGCCCCATTTCCTGAGTTTTATTAGCATTGCCTCTTCATTGTCAAGATTTTGAAGGCATCAGGTGGAATGGGATGCTTGCTCAAGAAGGGAAAACATGCAGAGAGACTTGCACTTGGGCATGTTTTATGAGTCTAGAGGGGAATGATTCTCAGTCTCTGCTTAACCTTCAGGTACCCTCTGTCAACCACATTATCTTCATGGCAGAAGAAACAGGAGTGAATGATCAGGTGAAACAACCTTATAGAGCAAGAATCCTTAGTTTGAGTTTCATGGACCAACTTCAGGATCCCAAGCAGGCAAAATTTCTGTAGCTTTCATCCAATTTCCAAAGGGGTGCTTGACCCATAAAAGAACCACCACCATGAATCTACATGGTAATCTACACATATCACCTTCTACAATTTGACTTGCTGTAGCTGCCAACTCTTACTTATTCATGCTTTCTCCAAGCATATGCACATGCGCACATGCTAACACAGCCACCAGACGCACCCTCCTCATCTACTCCCCAGCCTCACCTCGTACCTGCTAACAGATTGTGCTCAGAGGCACTGACAGGCTGCACGGCTGCCTGGAGCACATCTCAATTATTAATGCTGCTCTTTACAGACCTTACCGTATTATTCCTGTTCATGCTATTATGAAGAGGACAAACTCCTTAATGCACTCCTCTCCCATTTCTTCCTCCTGCTGGAGGAAAAGCGCATGCCAGGCAGTCATCTCATAGCATCCGTGTTCTTTTCACCTTTCTCTACATTCTGTCCCTGCAGTTCCCCCTAGGGCATCAAGACCAATTGTATCTCAAACTGGGGCATGGGCTTGTTTGCTGCATTTTCTGCATGGGGTATATGAAAATACCAGCTCTCAAATTAAGAGACGGCAATCTCTGCCTGGGTGTGATTAGCAACATGAGACAGAGTATCCTTATTAAGAAGAACAAGTGCCTTCCTGCAGATTCCAACATCAAGATTCTGGAGCCCTATACAGTGTCTTCCAGAGAGTGTCCTGATAGGTGAAAGGTGGTTATGAGTATCTTCCATGTGGAAAATAGTTTGAGGAAGCAGCTCTACTGGAATAGAGGTTGATATTAATGAGGCCATCTTTTTCCTAGCTCTAAAAATATCTGTTTTCGTTTTTTAGATAGGATCTCTTATTTTGTCACCCTGGCTGGAATGCAGTGGCACTACAGCCTCAATTCACTGCAGCCTCGACTTCCTGAGCTCAAGCAGTCCTCCTGCCTCAGATTCCTGAGTAGCTGGGACTACCGGTATGTCATGATGCCTGCTAATTTTTTAAAATATTTTGCAGAGACAGGATCTCACTTGGTTGCCCAGGCCAGTTTTGAACTCCTGACCTCAACCAATCCTCCCACTTTTGACTCCCAAAGTGCTGGGATTACAGCATGTGCTACTGTGCCTGGCTTAATGCAATATTAATTGCCAAATTTCCATAAAAAAACTGAAAGGCCAGTGATGAAGCTGTAGCCCAGACTTGGGGTCATATCTTAGGCAAAAAGTCTAGATATGCTTACGAAATTGGTTTTGAAAGGACCATAGCATAAGAATTTCATCAGTAAATGATAAACACAACACTCGGAAAACTGTGAACTTTAAGGTTCATGAAAACTACAGCCAGGATTTATATATGTCAACTTGTACCTCATACCCACACATCCTAGAAACGAAACCAGATTTCATATAATGTGCCCATTTAGCTAAGTAAGTCAGAGGATAGTTTCCAACAATTGTAAACACTTACACACTTAGTATAATCAACTCTGTTTTGGTCAAGTTAATACACTGGCAGAACAGACAGATTTGGGCCTCTCTCCCTATAAAAAGAAATCTGATAATTTAAGGGGCATATGTTCACTTCCATTTATGTCCTGGAAAATACACCCTGTGACTTAGCAACCATGTTTTAAAAGCTCTTGCAGTTCTTAAACAAACAGAGTGTATGTTTATGAGGTTCTAACGACGATATTTTCAGCGATGACGTAGAGTTAGTGATATGTAGCTTTGGGGCTTTACAGTAAGTTGTGGATGATTCATTGGTGTGGCATACAGTATTTGCCTAGAGAAAAGTGGAAATTTAATTAAGCAGTGTTTGAAAATTTGTTCAATGGGAAGCATCCCAGAGCGCCCAGAGACCAAAGACTTCCCACTGTGGAGAGAGAAGGACCCTTGTGGGAAGATAGAGGAGTAAGAGTTAAGAACATTTCCTGGCACTTGGTGAGCAGAGCTAACTGAAGACCAGAAAGAGAGAGAGTTTAGAATAGACATTAAAAACAGGAGGCCCAAATCTGGCCTGCAGAGGTGTTTTGCTTGGCCTACAGAATACTTTAAGAGTTTTGGATTTGAGGCCAATATTTTAAAATCAAGATTCAACATAAAAGCCAGTATTCCTTCTTCTCTTTGAGACATAGGAAGATCTGGCCACAAGAGCCTACATTTCTGCTTGGGGACAATCAGCTGGAACTTAGAAGCTACTTAGGTGAGGCCCTAGCTCTCAGGTCATCGCGATCCTCTCAAATCTGCCCCATTTATGTCAAACATCTCCCCTTCCCTGTCCAGCTGAATTTGCAAACCTCTGATGAAGAAAGTGTTACTTTGTACTGTGGCACTCTCTGTGAACAGACCTCCTAAACCAGTAAGGTTTATTTTCAGATATAAGGATGAAAAAAAGCATGTGTTTATCCAAAACTCAGCAGAAAAACAGGATTATTAGGTTAACTTAAAATTTTTTTATGCGTATCCACAGGTGCTGAGTTGCTGAAGTTAATATTTCCCAAAGCTAAGTCATAAGACATGGCTTGAAAGAAAATGTTCATTTTTATTTTCTCTTATGAAACCATTAGATGACATTAGGAGGGGTTATAGTATAAGACATCTGTCTCTCAGCATATTTTCTTATCTGTGAAAATTTCCAGAAGGATGGGGCTGACAGGAAGGGGGGAAACAGAACCAATTTCTCCAGCAGGCACTGCAGGCACACTGTCTAGGGCCACTATACTTCTGAGGACCCAAAAAAGTGCTAATTTTAATTTCTTTAAAATCAGAAAATAAATAAAATAATAATAATAAATCCACCTTGGATTATATCCATCTTTATACTAATACAGTTGCAAAATATAGCTTTTAATATTCTTTATGGAAGAAGGGACTCAAGCAGCAAAAGTACTGAGAGCCCACAGAAAACACAATGCAGTCCTGGCGGCAAATACTGGTCTCCAGACCAACATCCCAACATCCCAGGTCTACGCTGTGGCCTGTTTGTCAGTAGCACGGCCTTGTTTTGCTACCAGCTTTTCTTCTCATCACACCCCTGCAACGCTCTGTCTGTGGCAAGTTCATCAACAAGGACCCTGTAAAACATGGCTCACACTGACTTCAGTTTCAAAAGATGGAGTAGATGCCTTCAGCCCCTACTTGAAATATCCAAATAAAAATTTGGAGTTTTCTGTGTCCTCAACTCAAAATCTTCCCAGAGCCAAAACATTTTATAGTATCCAGCTATCTTTTCAGTCTCTTAACCTTTGGCACTTATTGTTTGCGATGCTCAGATTAGTCATTGACAATATATTGCCTAGTGATGTCTCATTTGTTATCTTGTTTCATTACCTCACTCTTTCTGTATAGGTAGCTGGACTTCCTGACCCTTGTACAAACATATATGATGTAAGCATCTTGATGGAAAAGATCTAGCATTATACATAAGTATTCAAAGTCCTGCAATACCTGGCAAAATGTTTTGTACACAGCTGGTACTTAGCCAGGATCTATTACCTGATTGAGATCTTTAAGCCTTCAGGTATACAGCACTCAACCTCATCTCTGTTACTGTGATGAGCCTGGTGGCCAATCTCCAATACTCTGCTTCTCACTCAATTTATAGGTGGGACATGATTGCCCCCTACACACACACAACACACACACACACACACACACACACACACACACACACACACACACACACACTCTTCTCCCAAACTCTGTGAGCAGTGACATATGCCTCAAAAAGTCCCAAGGGCACCCTTGCTTCAAGAAATTCTATTTTTAAACCACAAATGACTCATCTTCAACCAGGGTCTCCCAAAGCTACAATTTGTCAGACTGTCAAGACAAAAGACAAGGGGTAAAAAACAAGGAAAGGTCACATTTCCTTCAGCCCATAAGTCCTATGACGAGGTTGTAATAGCTACCATCACACCTCGTCACCCCCACAGTTGCATAAGGCATAAGCTCTGTGCTTGTGTTTGGAATAAACTATTCTGAGCTATAATGTTCTGCTCCAGTTGGTCCCCACCCTTATCTCTCAGCAGTCTCTGCAAGCATGTCTGCCTTGACTTTAGGGAGAGGACCAGTGCAGTGTGATGGAGAGAAGATCTAGCCCTCTTGTGGCATAATGCAGGCTTGTTGCAGAAGATAGAACTAACTACTGGGCCACAGAGGGAAGGCATTTTCTTCATTTGCCTGAAGCAACCATTCTTTCAAGAGAAGCAAGAGGGCAAAAAGAGTGTCCAATTATCCACAGCGTTCTTTTTAAGTTATTGAGAGTGGTGAGAAGGGAAGTAATTCATTCTAATTTTGGAGGTTAGAGTAGATAGGGATTTATAAGCAAGGTTATCAGTTAATGTTTTCACAGGGGAAACAAATGAGCAATTGGGCAAAATATCCTCAAAAGTAATGCATAACAAATTCTAAACAGACTAAGCCAGTGTGTTCAGACTTGTTAACCTTCCCCACCACCCTAACTCTGAAATAGTATAGAACTCTTACCCACCACCCTAACTCTGAAATAGTACAGAAAGAGAGAGAAAGAGAGACAGAAAGAGAAGCAGGGTTGTAAAATCAAGGAATGCAAGGCCTTTTACCAATGGGGATGAAATAAACTAATCCCAAGCAGCCAACTGGCTGGGTTTGATTTTTTCCACCTGGAACTATCTTTGTTCTTTTTCATGGCCTTAAAGTTTTTGTTTTTGTTTTTGTTTTTGTTTTTGTTTTTGAGTCGGAGTCTCACTCTGTCACCCAGACTGGAGCGCAGTGGCCACTCCCAGCCACTGCAGCCTCGACCTGCTGTGTTCTGGCGATCCTTCCACCTCAGCCTTCCAAGTAACTGGAACTACGGGCGCACGCTACCACACCTGGCTAATTTTTGATTTTTTGTAGAGATGAGGTCTCCCCAAGTTGCCCAGGTGGGTCTTGAACCCGTGGGCTCAGGCAATCCACTCACCTCAGCCTCCCAAAGCACTGGGATTACAGGCTGAGCCACCGAGACCGGCATCATGGCCTTAAAGTTTGCCCCATGATGAATGTCTAGAAATCCAGAATTGGCATTACAAAGTCAATATATGCTTTGCTTTTCAATAGGCAAGCTATCACATCTTTGTTCTTTTTTTTTTTTTTAATTTAGTGGATAGAAGCCACTATATCAAGGAGAAAAGGGATTGGGAGAGAAGAGCTCTGGACTTCAGGCCTAGCTCTACCCATGGATAGCTCTACCCATGGATGGATGGCTCTACCCATGGATAGCTCTACCCATGGATAGCTCTACCCATGGATAGCTCTACCCATGGATGGCTGGCCCATGGATGGCTGGGTAAACTTGAGCAGGTCTCCTCATCTTCATTCCTCAGGAAATGATGCTCAGGCATTGGGAACAGGGTCACCAGTTGGCCTTTGAAGCCTCTTCAACTCTAATATTATATTCTAAAGTTGTCTCCTGTAGCAAACCTGGAAGGTCTAGCTCATCCTCCCTCCCACTCCTAGTATAATCGCTGATGTTCTCCAGTGAAATGCCCAAGATGAGCAGTCCCCTTAATGCTTCTAGATGCTGCCCCACACAATGTCTAGGTACCACTTGCACCATGAAAAGTAAGCCAGGAAGCCAAGACCACCGCACCAATATAGAAGGAAGAAGGAGGAAGGGCACTAAAGCTGTGGACTTTGAGGCAATCAAAGAACAGATCCTGTCCTCAAGTTGATATGATATGTAGAAATCAACTCATATCTTGGCATACTCTTCATCTGCCTTCTCTACTAGGCTTATCCTTGATTAATGCAAAAAATGGCAGTGGAAAGCTAGATGAGGAAGCAAGGTTGAGGTAGGGCCACTCCCATATCAGAAAACTGAGTGTTGCCATTAAAGGGTAGATTCTGAAAGGGGACAAGGACTTCCCACTGGGAGTTATTTGCAGTCTCTTTGCCCATCTTTCTCCCCATCCCTCAGTAGGCTAGCCTCCTCCACCATTTGACATTCCATTCTTTCAACAGCTGCTGGCTCTCCCATTGTGTTCCCTTCACAGATGTGCAGTGCTGTTCTGAACATCCTACCCTTGAACTTTCCCTACCCATAATTTTCTAAACCAAAGCCTGGCAATAAAAATGTCAGTGAGGGATGGAGAAAATTGGGGTGGGGGGAGTATTTTAAAAGGAAAAAAAAAATAGAGAGATGCTTTGCATACACAGTGATTTGTGTTGAGTTATTCAACAAAGGTTAAATGCATACTGTGACTTCTCAAAAAGGGCATAAAGGCGGAGAGTTGGAGCTAATTTTCCAGAACGCTGCCTAGAAAGGCTGTATTCCATAGAGGAATCAGACACAGAGTAAGCTGGGGAGCTTCCTTTTCCATGCCATGGGCTGCCCCGCTGGCCATGCTGCAGGGTAGGGTGTGCTTACAGTGATAGGGAAAGCTAGCATCCACAGTACTTTACAGTTTGCCATGCACATGGATGGAACCTAGGCTGTCCTCACAGCTCCACCAGGTGCCTGCCATGGGGTTGGGCACATGAGAGGCACCAGGTCAACACCTGTGCTCAGATAGTTAGAACAAAGCTGCAGAAGGAAACCAGGTATCTTATGTCATTCAACATCCTATACAGAAACTTCTTTGAAGTCAAATTTTCCTCAAGTCCAATAGTTTGAAAATACTAACTTTCTAAACATTTAAATATTGAGCAATATAATGCAAAACTATAGCCAATCAGCTTATTCTGTAACTCTCTAAAGAGATAAAATAATGTATCTCATGGGGGAAACAGGATGCCTCTTATTAACTACTTGAATGTGCCAAAAATCAGGCACAGGGAACTAGGGAAGGGTGGGAAGACCAAATCCTCTGAGTGGGAGAAGCCCATGAGAAACTATCACCTATTCAGGTTCATGCTCACTTGACCCCATCCCATCAAGAAATGCTGCCACTGCTGAGATCAAAGAGAGATGAATCTTATTAAGCCATTATTAGGAAGGAATCAAGGCGTAAACAATCATCGGATAGCACATGACCGTGGCAGCCACTTTAGGGGGAAAGTCTGTGGTAGGAGTTTTCTATGCACCAACAACTGCAGACTTGGATCCCAGGATGAGGAATGGTGAGTGGGAGAACAAAGAAAACAAGACCAAAGAGTTGGCAGGATGAGGCAAAATGATCTCGCATTCTTGCAACATCTCGCTAAACCCCTTTAGTTACTTCCACAATCTGGAATTTCACTTCTTGACACTTGGAAGAGAGATGGCTTTAGAAAAAGCCACTCTGGAATCAAATCCTGGCTCCAGCTCTTGCTAGTTATGTGGCTTGGGCTATGTTTACAGCTTTGGCTTCCGCATCGGTAAAGCGAAAATGGTCATGCCCACCCTAAGGAATGGTCAGGGGAATTCAGTGAGAATGCACGTGTTGTTCATTGTAAGGTGCCTAACCCTGTGGCTCACAGACAGCACATAATCAGTGAATGTTAGTTTCCTCCAACTCCTTGCTTTCTCTTCCCTTTTGAAAGAACATTTCTAGTCTGAGGGATGAGAGGCCAGGCTGTGTGAAGACTGGGACGGGAGAAATTGTTGGGCAACTAACCAGTTATGCTAATGCTTTGGGTATCCCCACTCCATCAGCAGTGCCAGTTTTATTTTCAGGACTATAAAAACAATCTGGTCAATTTCTATCACAATCTTAAAGATAGTTTTCCTTAGCCACACCTAACCACAAGCAATTTTACTGTCTGGAAAATATTCAGAATCATCACATTTGAAGATGATTCCACTGAATGGATGAATACAAAATGAATGAATGAATGAATACAAAAGTAAATTTTAAAAGACTACGGAGAGGTCATTTTCCAACTGTAACCCCACTGTTACACTGGCAATTCCGTCCTTGGGTTAGACGCTCTACAAAATCTGGGCTGCTATTGTCTCCTCCTTCCTAATGTCCATATCCCCAAAATGGCAGTACGGACACCAGAAGCCAAGAGCAAAGACTGGCAAAATCAGCAGGTGCTCCCACTGCGTACCAGCCATTTTGGAGCAGATAAAGACATTAAGGAAAAATTTAACAATATATAACCTTTCAGTTTTACTCTGCTAACAGCAGGTAGCTTCTCTTTCAGAGAGAAGAGCCTGCATTGAAGTCACCAGCAAGCAGGACTTGACCTTCATTTTCAGTGTATGCAACATTAAATATTCATAATCCACATAACCATAGCATAAGAAGTAGCAGCATTTAAACATGAATCAAAGGAATAAATATCTTCACACATGTGAGTCATCCTTTCCCAGAATGCCCCTGGAAAAAAATGCAAATACTCAGAGCGCTGAGCCTCTGCCTCTTGCAACTTTCTCTTGAAATTCTGGAAGCATCAGAGACTGCATTATGCAATCCATGAATCTCGCCCTCCTACTGACACTGTTGGGTCTTTGTTTTATTTCCTTATCTATTAGATAAGAATTGCTATTCTTGTGTCAAAGGGAGGAAACAGACAAGGATGGAAGCAGCTATGATGACATTAGTAACCAGAGGGTGTCTACAGGCACTTTGGACTTAGTTGTACAATTTTTTTTTAAATCTGTGCTTCACAGGAACCAGAGTATGTAGGAGGAAAGGATTGGCGTAGGTATCAAGAGGCAGCAGAATTAGGAGCTATAGTGATGTGTGACATAAATTAGGAGGAGCCCTTTTAAAAAGAAAGAAAAGAAAGGGAACCTTTTGGAAAGATCTATCTTGTGTGGCTAATTGGAAAAGATCTTTTAGGGGCTGGGATTACGATGTGGGATAGGTTGAATGCTTCTCTGTGTTTGTGAAGGCACAGACATTATGTCTAGCCAAAGACTTGGTTCAGAGACATGTTCCTCTGTTTATGTGTTTCTAGAGAGAGTACACTGCTGGGATGAGAAAGCATAATTTTAACAGAGTTTAATGAAGTTCTCTTTGGCTTTCAACGCCAGGAGCTCTGAGGACAATCTGTCTTAGCTAAAGAGTAATCACTTGAGGCTACAAAAGCATTTTTTCCCTTGAGATTACTCTAATTAAGCCCATACCCAAAGAAAGGAAGGTTCCTTAAACCCTTGAATGAAAAAGATCCACACAGGGATCTATTTTGGCCCAACGGCTGAAAATGAAGGGTGTGCAGAAGAAGATGTCTTTGGAAGTGACTTCTCTGTTACCTCTTGAGAGTAAAATGAGTTTTGAAAGTTTAAAAAGATGATTAACCCACCAATTATGGCATCTGTTTGAACTACCTCATCTGTCTGCTGATGCACAGAAGTAGAATAATGCTTGTCCACTTGTATAACCTGAGCTGGCCCACCTTGACAGAGCTGGCAGAGCAGACCACCAGAACCTGTTTTATACATTAATCTGCATTTCTTGCACTTTTTTTGGATGCCAACAGCCTCAAATTCTAAACTTGTGCTACTGGAATAGTCCATACAACTTTGGGGAAACTGTTTTGGTTCAAATTCACTGAGACAAGCCATTTCACAAACAATGTCTATCCTATTAGGTTCACTCGGGGAAAGCCTGTGGATTGTCTCCTGATTTATTTATTTGAAGGGTATAAATACTAAAATTTTTTTTGAGTTGGAGTCTCACTCTGTTGCCCAGGCTGGAGTGCAGGGGCATGCTCCTGGCCTCCGCAGCCACGACCTGCTGGTCTCAGGTGATCCTTCCACCTCAGCCTTCCAAGTAGCCAGAACTATAGGCACGCACTACCACGCCCAGCTAATTTTTTGGTTTGTTGTAGAGACAAGATCTCCCCATGTTACCCAGGCTAGTCTCAGACCTGTGGACTCAGGTAATCCTCTCACCTGGGCCTCCCAAAGTTCTCGGTTTATAGGCTTGAGCTACTGTGCCCAGCCAGTACTAAAAATTACCTAGAGAATTCTGGGTGCTTTTTTTTCTCCCCGGGTGATGATTTAATATAACTTCCAGGAGAAATTTAAAGTTATCTTTCCAGATGGCCAGCCAAACCACAACTGTAAAACTGGTGACCATTTTAATTAAAAAGATTAATTTTTAAAATGTACATTGTACTTTCTTACCATCTTTCCATTTTCATCTTATTTGTGGATGAAATTTCATTTTATTTTGTTCTTTAAACTTGATTATAATTTGTTTAATAGGTTTTATTCCTGGAAACCTATGGACTAATCATACAGGTGACCTTAATTCCCCCCCATACTTAAACTGAGCTTGCCTGCTGGCTTTCCCCAGGAAGATGGAAGACTCCTAGTGCTGATTCCACTTATGAGGCCTGCCACAGGACAGACTCTTGGGACAAAGTCTTAGGACCAAGTGAAGTAATGCAAGTGAAAAATGGAAAGGGCTACATAAATAACCACAAAATCTTTTTATAAACAAAATCTTGCTATGCCAAACCACAAGGCCTAGTGATGGAGAAAAGGGAAAGGCTGAAGCTAGAATGAGGCTAGGTCGGTCCTCAGGGAAAGTGAGGAAAGTCTTGTTTCTAAGCTTACTGGCATTTTTGCTAAGGACAGAACTGAAGTTTCATCCTTGGTACAGACTCTCTACAAGTCCATAAAAGAAACCAGAATCAGAGAAGACTCCCAATGCCAGCTTCCCCAAAGCTTAGCAGAATCAGATTGGCAGAAGTCATTGAGGTAGTGCAGTGCATTTGGGGAAGAAAGTCTGTGTTGGAGAATTCCATCCCTTCCCATCTTCTCACATGGAGGAAGAGAACACTAGGACCTACAGAGCAAAAGACTGCCTTGTAGTAGACGCCACAAAAAAGGACACCATCCAAATCCATCTAAAGAACACTTTATTTCTGAGAAATACAGAGGGGTAAAAGGGGAGGAAAAGGGGAGGAAGGCACTGGCAGAGGCAGCTGTGCCTCCAGCCATCACCACACTTACCTCCGCATAAGAATTTGCTCTCTGAGGCACAAAGATCACATGCTCAGACCTCTTTCCTGAGCCCCAGCATGGAAGTTGGCAGACTCTGCACCCCACGACATATGAGAACACCCCTGGAGGGAAATTGGATAAATAAGACTGGGGACTTTAGATCTCCAGTTCAATTCAAATATGGTCTAGAATCATTTAGAGTATTAAAAAAGAGCTTACCTTCAATGACATACCAGTGGGAGTCTTCCAAACTTAAAAAAAAGCTCTTCTCTTTCCTGCCTAGGGAGAGCTGATGAAGGGAGCATGTGGAATCTTGTCTCCTGAGGACGTTTAAAGGAACCCTCCATCTGAACTGGGTGAAGGCAGCCCAGCCTTGTGTGTGGAGATGAGCTGAAGGAACTCTGATATTCTCAGACTTGGCTGATTCCCAGAGACGGGTTATTAGAAGAGATGTTTTCTTTATTTTTCCCAACTTGACATTTTGGCCTCTGTGCCCAAATGCACAAAATCTTTTGGCTGGTGACCAGATGTCTCTGAGAAATTCAGAGTTTAGGTGTGCATGAAATTATCACCATCCTGAGCCACAGAAAAATAGCACTAAGCTCAGGATTCCAGCACACAGGGATCTGAGCCAGCAGAGACACCAAGCAGGCTTCCTAGGATCAAGGTCTAGTATCCAAGGACCAAGAGTCAAAGAAGTCAACAGCAGACAATGAGCGTGCTCATTGGTCACTGTCACGAGGGTTGTCAAATTCATGTCATAACAGAAAATGAGTCAGACTCCAGCATTTCTTGTTTCCTGGGTGCTGCCAACTTCAAGATTGCAATAGAATAGCTGGAACAAATGAAAGTCCCCAAGGGTGACACCAGTAGGAACAAAGGCAGAACTGGCTGCCACCTCGCAGTCTTGGTCATTGTCCTCTTCCTCCTCCTGCAAAGTCTTTACCGTCTGTCACCCAGGCTCACCTTGGAGCACCAGTTCACTCAGCTGGCACCCAAGGAGTATGCATGAGTGTCCACTCTAGGAATGCTCAAATGGCCATCACCTCCACTTCTGGGAGTCACCATGAACTCCATCCTGTCTCCTTACCTGCTCAAGTCAAGAAGCACCAGCATATGATGCTTCAGTTGAATATTTGGTTGACAGGGGAAAGGATAACACCCTGCTTTCCAATCTGACCTCCAATAAGATCAGAGCATTGGAAATTCAAATGAGAAAAGGATTCCACAACCATGGCAAGAATGGCTTAGACCCTCATCTGTTAAACACAGTCACCCGCCCAGAGGCTGCAAACTCCCATCAAACTCCCTTCATAACTTCAAACTGCAAACTCCCTTCATAACTTCTTGACACCTTCAGTGCAAAGACATCATCAGGAAACAGTTTTTGAAAAATAAATAATACTCAGTAAGAAGGCTTGACCTCAGATACCTCTCCCTCCTGTGCCAGCAGAATCCACGTAGCCTTCCTTCTGATAACTTCTTTTCCCATTTGGAAAGTCAGAACAAAAAAGCCCTAGCTTCCATCCTCCAAAAGTCTTCCATACTCAGGAGGCTTTTGCAAAGATTGGTGTGAAGGTAAGTAAATTGATCATGATTGTTTTTGAAAAGAAGGCAAGAAAGTGTATTTGAATACTCACTTTGACGAATCTATGAAGTATATTACAAGTGCACCAATGCTGAGAGCAAAGACTAAGACCACCTGCAAAAGAAGAGAAGAATGCCTTCACTTAAGAGATGGACATCGGGGTGACTGGGTTTTTTTTTTTTGGTTTTTTTTTTGACACATGCAGCAGCAGCACTAACACACAGAGCTAACTACTCTTGGGAACCTGCTTGCAAATCTCACCCCGTGCTGCCCCCACATATACTATCTCCATGTCTGCTCCTTATATGGCAACGGGCAGCAACCTCGCTCCTTGCCGATAGGGGTCAGGACAGCATTTTGTATCCCATGGCATTGGGTTTTTATCTGGCCCTGTTATCTCAAGGTCCAGCCTCCCTGCAATTGAAGTCACTAGACTTCAGTGGAAAAAAAACAGGTAAAAATTTAGAGTGATAACAATTTTTCATATTATATGTAACCTAGGACCTAAAGGAATTCCAATACAGAAATATCAATTTTAACAGCTTTATTTAGGTGTAATTTATATACATCATATTCACCCATTTTAGCTGTACAATTCATCAGTGACTTTAGTTAACTTATCAAGTTGTACAACTATCACCAGAATCCAGAACATTTTCATCATCCCAGTAGGATCCTTCACATGCCTGTTAAATTCATCCCCCTTCCCACCTCTCAACCTCAAACAACCACTAATCTACTTTCTTTATACAAGAAATATCAATTTGAAAAGCACAAATTTCCTTATACAAATGTCCATGTGTGTATGTATATATACATTTATGTCTAGGTATGCAAATATGCAGATATAATTACCGCATGTATTCAAATACACAGATATAATTACTGTATGCATATACTGCATGTATATGGTTACGGCATGTCTGAAGTATTTAGGAAAATAGCTTGGGTGCAGGATGTCAATTAGGTAATCCATTTGGCCAGTTATATGACAATCCTTCTTCTCCTCTACACTCTTCACTCAAAATTAATCACCACTGATGGAAGACAGTTTTGGCATCTCCTTGAGTGGATACCTGTCACACTAAAGTCCATCAAATCAATATGTAGCAGATTAGGCTGACACCCACATTTCTGTCCTCACTGAACATTCTAATTTGTTTATTTAATCTTTTACAGAAGAGACTATTAATGCAAATAATGGACAGCAAAAATAAATAAATAAGAGACTATTAGCCCAAAATTAAGCTGAGAACAAAAAGTAAACATTATCATCACACATGATGTCTGCCTGAAGGGTCAACAAAAACCTTTTAAATATGCTAATAGCCTAAAGAGACTGCAGACTGAAGGGCCTTGGAAGTGTCTGTCTCCTCAGAGTATCTATACACTGACAACCCTCGGGCTTGGGCTGCTGGATAGAAAGGAATCCCAATTTATTTAAAGACTAGGCATGATCAAGCTGTGTATCTGTGCCTGTGTGTTTGTGTATGAGAGAGAAAGAAAGAGATTCACACACACACACACACACACACACACACGCACACACGCACACACACATGCACACACACTTGTGTGTGTGCCAAAGTGGCTGATGGAAAACGAAATCTGCATGAGATTCTCATTTAAAACCTATAACCTCAGCATTTTGGGAGGCCATTGTGGGAGGATTGCTAGAGTTCAAGACCAGCCAGGGCAACATAGACCACATCTCAACAAAAAAATTAGCTGTATGGGGTGGTGCATACCCTCAGTACCAGCTACTTTGGAGGCTGAGGCAGAAGGATTGCCTAAACCCAGGAGGTTGAGGCTGCAGTGAGCTGTGACAGTGCCACTATACCCCAATTTGGGTGACACAGTAAGACTCTGACTCAAAAAAATAAAATAAAATAAAACAAAACATTGCAAAACTCCATGGATCTCCTAGGGAGCTATGGTGGCCTACACATTACAGAAAAATGACAATCAAAACAAGTGTATACCCTAAAAGGAATATGCAGTTTTATAGCAACTGATAAAATTTTTTAAATGAAAGACAATGTTAAACAATACACCACCAGGGTTTACTTCATTCTCCCATTTTGGTTTAAAAATTAAGACATGTTCCAGTTGAATGCTGCAGTCTGTCAGTAATTATCATCTACCCAGTACTAATCCCTCTTGGCTGGCTCACCTCAGCCTCTCCCCTCACACACATTCATTCATCTGTTCTTTGCAAAAGAATACACAAAAACAAACAAACAAAAACATGAACAGACCTCTTCTTTTTCCTCTGTTATCTAAAGGAGGCAGCAAAACAAAGAGCTTAAGATTAATTTTGATCTGTGCTGCTATTTCTGAGACATAAGCAGTTAGATCCTGCCCCTGACCTCATTCTCAAAAAGCTGCAAAAAGAAGGGGTGTGGCCAGAACAGAGGGGAAGGGCCTCTTGTTCATTCATAAACAGCTGATCCAAGACTAATCCCTGCTCATTTGGCTCCCTGAATGTGTGCCTGTGAATGCTGAGCGTCTGTCCGAGCTGGCTGTATAGCACTATACCACTAAAAGTCATGGTTGCTGGAAAGGCAAGGAAAGCAGTTCTCACAAATGGCATCTACATCATTCTGAAAAGAACTCCAAATCTAAGGTCTTCTGCCATGGCATGATTTTCCATGGCCAGACAAAGTAGCTGATGCTAATTTGCTCCAGCTGCTCCACTTGGAGTCTGTGATGGGGACTAATGCTACACATTGCTTATTTAAGCAAATGGGAGGGGGCAGTATTCTTCTGTCCTCTAAAGCTGCAAACTCAAATATCTGCACATCTCTATGGGGGGGGTAAGAAAGGGAAAAAAATCCAAGAGGGAAATGACCTCCACAGCTCCCAGGCACTGAAGTTTCTATTTCATAGACCTGTACTTGGTTACATGTGTTCAACTGGAAGGCTTTCTCTCAGGGTGGCCAAACTGCCCCACCCACCACTATCCACCGTCACCTGCCTCCATGCATGAAATGCTCAGTGGGGAGAGGATCTGCTTCTCAGGATTAAGGTAACTGTGCACATAATCTTTAAAGTTGTTAAATTCCTCTTTATCATGTTAGGCTTGATTACATAGCCAGTTTAGATCCAGGTGCTGTGGGAAACATATCTACCCTTTGGATATAGCCATGAAAATAGAATCCCAATAGAGACGTATCTTCTATAGGGCCCTAGCAAAACCTTTTTAGAGGGACACATTTGATTTCTCTCTTTTTCTATCTCTTTTTTTGAGTCGGAGTCTCACTCTGTCACTCAGGCTGGAGTGCAGAGGCACTCGACCTGCTGGACTCAGATGATCCTCCTGCCTCAGCCTTCCAAGTAGCTGGAACTACAGGCATGCACCACCACACCTGGCTAATTTTTTTTTTCCACTCAGACTGCACACTCTCCCTCTTACTTCCTAAAAGGAAAGCAAGAACGATCATCAATGACAAATGATAATTGCAAAAACGCAACAATAAATGTCGGCTTCACGCTCAGAAGAGAATGCTGCGTCTCCTTCTCATGGTTTTCGGTACTCTACACGATCAGAGAAACTTCTCTAGTAACGAACTATAGAAATGATCCCTGAAAGTATAGTCTTAATTTTTTTTTTTAAGTTGTAGAGACAAGCTTTCACCATGTTGCCCAGGCTAGTCTCAAACCCGTGGGCTCAGACAATCCTCTCACCTCCACCTCCCAAAATGCTGGGATTACAGGCATGAGCCACCACTCCCTGGCTTTCTATCTCTTTCTTAAAAAATCCCCTAATGACTGAGGACCCTACTCTAAATATGAAAAATATTAGTGTGATAATAACCAATGATTAGATTGGAGTACAAATGGGATTGGTGATGTTATAGAGCATAATAGTCATCTAAATATTTAACACACCCTATTCATAAGGCCCATGAAAGATAAAAGAAGCAAGTGGTCTGGTCTGCTCTCTCCCTTGGGATCAATCAGAGACAAGAGGCAGAGGGCTGGGAGAAATGGGTGTTTTATCAGATATCATGGAATCAGGGAGTCGGTGTATTCACCCCCCAAAAACTCGCTCCTCAACAGTACAACTTACTCAGAATTTATACCCCACAGCTCCTCACCCACCCCACATCTAAATTAACAAGGGCTTGTCAAGGTCACCTAATCCCTTCACCACCCCCAGACTGAAGTAACAAGGCCTATCAGTAATTTTGGCATAACCCAAGATCCAATCATGCTGATAGTTCCTTATGGGAGGATAGGAAGTTACAACAATCAAAGAAGCTACTGTGGTACATTTAGAGAAACAACTTCAAATTTAACAAGAGAAATATAAGACACCCCTGTTCCCAGAGCCTTGGCCAATAACAGAAGGGATAAGGATGCTGGGAATCCTTCTGTGTGGAAGAATCCTTCCTTCTATAGGAAGACTGAGGCCCAAGGAACATGGTAAGATGAGCCCAAGAAAAGCACAGTACCCTAGAAAACAAAGCATACCTGCCCTCTAGCAGCTGAGTCAAAGAATAAGCCTCACAATGACCAAGCTGTTACAAAACATGGCCCCACACAAGAGCTTGTTTACAAGACATAATTTGAGCATTGCCCCTCAGGGCACTTCTGCTAACTTTCACGAGAGTGCCCCTTTCCTAACTTCCCGAAGTCTGGGCTCACCAAATCACCCAAGCTACTTTAACCAATACAAACGACCTTATTCTTAGAAGATTTACTGAAAACACCCATATGCTGTGTGGTGATACTGAGTATGGAGTGTGCCTGATTCCTAAAAACAAAAGCAATTTGATAAATGTCACTGGAACAATAGTGCTTTGAGTTATCTATTTTCAAATCTCCAAAATCAAACATGACATGTTTGCACAAAAGAATGCCAGGAACCCACATACACAGTTTACTTTTTTAAAAAGTCTGTCCCTAAGACTGATACAAGGAGAATGGTGATAAACAAAGTGTAGCAAGGGGAAGTTCACAGCCATCTTTCTAGATGGAAATTCCAGTAGGCCATGAAGATCTTTCAAATGTCTGAGGAAGTTCATTAAAATAAAAAATAGTATGGCCAAGCATAGAATAGTCCTCCTAAGGTTATGAGAACTCTCCAAGAAAAAGGCAGATTCAGTGATGTGAATCCAGAGGTGAGTGAATCAGGAAAGCTGGCTCTTCAGAGATGTCTGTTCTAGAGCCTGGATTGGGCTTGCCGGGCTAAGAGGCCCATACTCTTTCAATGAGCATGTGTGATTTTATGCACCTTCAGAGATGGATCACAAAGATGGCTACTGCCCCAATCCTCTGCTTTCCTTAAAAAGCAGAGATGCCTTCATCCCACCCTGGGAAAAGTGATTCAAATTATGAGTTGGGAAGGAGGCGGCTGGGTGCTCCTCCTTTTAACAAGCTCCTCCAGTGAATCTGACGTGTGGCCAAGAATGGGACTCACTGAATTAAAGTCATTAGGAGAAGCCACTTAGCTCAAGTCAGAGATTAATTTACAAATGTCACCTTAACAATTAGCCCATTAGAACATATGTATGAGGCCTGCAGGCTTAGAGAATCGTGCAAGGAGTACTCTAAAAAATACAAAGAGGAGGATGAATTAATTGTCTCCTGAGCAGATTTTACACATTCTCCTCAGCTCACAGCAGAACAAATGACCCTAATTAATGATTCTACATGTTCGATCAGGGCTTAGCCAGCTACTGGCAGCAGAGACCCTGCTCAGAAAACAGACAAGTTTCTAAATATGATCCCAAATACATAAGGCTTTTTAAATTGAAGTATAATTTATATACAAGTTCACTATATAAAAAAAGATGTGAAAACTTCCAACACAAAATGATCTGGGGCCGTTTTGTTTCTGAGAGATAACAACATCTTAATTATAATGTTTGGTCTGATGAATTTAATAATGCCAGCAAACATTTATTGAACTCCTATACACAAGTCCCAGAGTGAGAGACAGAGAAATGAAAAATGAAAACAGCTAAGTCAGGTTGACCTTTGTCCTCAAGGAGCATGGAACCTAGAAGTTCCAATTCCTTGGGAGTCCCTTGTGAATTTAAGAAATGCTATACATATAAATAGATACTTTGGGGATGTGAAAGGAAAGACCAGCCTGGGCACAGAAGTAACTTCATTCTCACTGCAGACTCCCAAATGGAAGGGCAAGAGAAAGGGATGAATGGAAACCGAAGGAGGAAAGAAGAATTCCTGACATTCCATGTCTATCTGGCTGTTCTAGGGAAGGACAGATACCAGGCACACAGTATGACTAATATACGGCAGGAAGATCGCAGAACTCCAAGTCTGGAGGCCTAGGATTTAATCACCATTCTGCCCCCAATAAGCAGTATATGCTTAAGCATGTCACCTCATCTCTCTGGGACTCAGTTTTCCAATCTGTGAAATGGTGGAATGGAAACAGATAATTATTCGGTGGGGATCTTGGTAAGTTATTGCATACAGTGAAAAAACTAAAACCTTTTCGTTTAAAAAGGCAGCAATCTTTTATGCCAACAGTATACTATTTATGCATGTGTATAATGCAGCATGATGACAATACCACCTGTTACTAAGTCTGTATTCAAGAGGCTTAATTTATAAAATCACAAGAACAAATTCCATGGACACTCAAATTGATAATATGTGTTAGCAGCACAACCAGTTGCATATGTAGCATATCATCCCACAAAACTAAAACAAAACAAAACTTATAGGTGCCCCTGACCAGTTTTCTCCTGGGCCTCAGTCTCAGCTCTGCCACTGCTACAGAAAATGCCCTGGTTGTCTGACCCATCCCCTGCCTCTCCTTGCCTCTGTGAATCCTTGAAAACCCATGTTTTTGCAGACTTTACCCCCAAAAGTTCACACTCTGAGTCTCAATGTTTTTTTCTTTCCTTATCTTTTCCTTTTTTTGTGAGACAGGGCTCCACTCTGTTGCCCAGCCTGAAGTGCAGTGGCATGATCTTGGTTCACTGCAGCTTCAACCTCCTGGGCTCAGACAATTCTGCCTCAACCTCCCAAGTATCTTGGACTATAGGTACGCACCACCATGTCTGGCTAATTTTTAAATTTCATTGCATGGTTACACCTGGCAAAAACACAAGGAGACTGAATGCTTACATTATCTTAAAAATACTGAGTAAGCTTCATGAATAAACCAATTAGAAAATTGGGGGAAAAAATTCTTTTTTCTTTTTTTTTTTTTTTTTGTAGAGACAGGGGCTTGCATTATTTCCCAGGCTGGTCTTGAACTCCAGGCCTCAAGTGATCTTCCCACCTTGGCCTCCCAAAGTGCTGGAATTACAGGCATGAGCCACATGCCTGAACGTTAGTGTTTTCTTAAAGAAAACAGAAAAGACTTTTTTTTTTCTTCACAGTCTGGAATGTATACTTAATATGTATTTCTTATTCCCAAGTCATTAATGGTTCTAATAAAAGAATATATAATCTTGCTACGCAAAAAATGTTTCTGTTACCATAAATTTAAAAATTTGTAAACCGGGCTCAGAGGCTCAGCCTGTAATCCCGCGCCTTTGGGAGGCTGAGGTGAGCGGATTGCCTGAGCCTGCGGATTCGAGATCCACCTGGGCAGCGAGACCTCATCTCTACAATAAATCAAAAAATCATCTGGGTGTGGTAGTGCATGCCTGTAATTCTGGCTACTTGGAAGACTGAGGCGGAAGGATAGCCGCCGGAGCCCAGCAGGTCGATGCTGCGACGGCCGGGAGCGGCCACTGCACTCCAGTCTGGGCAACAGAGTGAGACTCCAACTCAAAAAAAAAAAAAAAGTTCGTAAAGTACAAAACCAGCATTTTGACAGTGCCATTCAAACATCCATAGGTTTCCTAAATTTCCAGCCTAGCATTCTGGAGCACTACACTTGACTTATGGAAGTATGTACACTGAAATGTGATAAATTGATTCCCTGGAAACCAAGACTGCAAACAGATTAAGTAGAGATGTATTTAAAATGAATGAAAAGAAGAAGTGCTTTCAGTAGTTGGTACTGGGAATTATAGCATCAAAATAAAATGCATGGAACTTCCAAATAAGAGTAAACTGTGGTTTATTTACATGTAAGGAAGTCTAGTAAAAATGTCTATAATTTTACAGGCACTTGGGCCTGATGCTTCCAAAAATGCAATACTTATGAAACCAGGCTCAATGTAGAATAGACTGGATTCTTAGGACACATAAGTAAATTGGAGAGGGCTTCTCCTTAAATTGCCTTGAATGACATCCATAGCTTTTGGTATAAAGAAAAACAACAACAACAACAAACGCTGACAGAGTTAAAAAGGCCCTGAAAACTTTGACCTTTCCCTCTTCTCTGGTCTTGTCTTATACTACTTCGCTGTCTAGACACCAGGTACCCTAAACTTGCAGTTCTCATTCACCATTTGCCTCCTCCCGCCCCAACCTCCAACTACCACAGGGCCTTTGCACAAATACTTCCCTCCTCCTAGAAGAGTTGTCTCTTCTCCTAGGTTACCCATCCTTCAGAAATCAGCTTTACTGTCACTTTTCTGCCCATAAGTAGATCAGTTCCTTGTAGCAGTTAGCACAGCAATTTTATATTTTTTGTGCAATCATTTGATCAATTGCTCTCTCCTTTGTTGCCCTGAAACTTCTTTAAAGAAAGGTGCGTATCCACTTTTAGTCATCATTAAATTCCCAGAAGTTAGCAAAGTGTCTCAATCAGTATTTGTTAAATAAATGAATATTTGGAGAAAAGATTGGAAGATGAGTTTGGAGACTGAGTAAAGAGAAAGAAAAAGAGAGGTGGAAGAACATGGATGATTCTCACTGAGTGAGAGTGTGGAGGTTTTTTTTGTTTTTTGTTTTTTGAGTTGGAGTCTCTCACTCTGTCACCCAGACTGGAGTGCAGTGACCGCTCTCGGCCACCGCAGCCTCGACCTGCTGGGCTCTCAGCCTTCCAAGTTGCTGGAACTACAGGCGTGTGCTACCACACCTGGCTAATTTTTTTTATTTTATTGTAGAGATGAGGCGTCGCCAAGTTGCCCAGGCAGGTCTCGATCCCGTGGGAGGCAATCCACTCACCTCAGCCTCCCAAAGCACGGGATTACAGGCTGAGCCACCGAGTCTGGCTGAGTGTGGAGTTTAAAACCACAGATATGACCGGGCTCGGTGACTCAGCCTGTAATAATCCCACACCTTTGAGAGGCTGGGGTGAGTGGATTGCCTGAGCCCGCGGGTTTGAGACCCACCTGGGCAATTTGGCGAGACCTCGTCTTTTCAATAAATCAAAAAAAATTAGCTGGGCATGGTGGTACACGCCTGTAGTTCCGGCTACTTGGAAGGCTGAGGTGAAAGGATCGCCATAGCTCAGCAGGTCAAGCCTGCGGTGGCTTGGAGTGTGCCACTGCACTCCAGTCTGGGTGATGGAGTGAGACTACAACTCAAAAAAAACCCAAACAAAACAAAACCCACAGAGACAGGTGAGATGTAGTTCCAGGTGATGGCAGAATCCAGGGGACACCTGAAGGAAGTGGAGGGTGATAAACAGCATCATGGTGGATGAAAGCAGGGGTCTGAGACACAGGCACAGGACTAGCTAGGAGACTTAATAAGTTAACTCTCCTAACTACATTTCTGTATTTTTAATTTGGGAAAAATGAAGCCCAGAGGCAGAGGCGGGAGGATCATCTGAGTCCAGGAATTCAAGACCAGCCTGGGCAACATAGTGAAACCCTGTCTCTAAAATAATACTAATAGTAATAATAATGATGATGATTTTGGGCTAAATGAGATGAGCATTGATGAGATTAGCACAAGGGATGACAGGAGGTAAGGCTGAGAAAAGAAAGAGCTGAGGCCAGAAGCCATCACTGAATAGCAGAAGAGGCCTGGAGATAGGTGAGTGACAGCATCAGGCAGGACAGACAAAGGGAGAATTTAGTCAGACAGGAGGAGCCTGCAGATAAACTGTTTGTGTAAGAACAGAGTGACGATGGAGGGCCAAAGTGTCCAGCAACCTCCAGAGAGAGAAGTGAGGGAAACCATGTCTCTAGAAAAAGCAGATTCAACTAAGGCAGTAAATATAGGGATCATTATGTGAAGAAGCAGAGAATTTAGATTTGGATCAGGACTATGAATCTGTGAAAACAAAGAGAAGCACATGACACAGAGATACAAAACAATGTCTGAGGTGCTACACAGAGATACAAAACAATACAAATATCAAGGTAATACATGAATATATATGTATGCATCTGTATGCACTCAGGCACACTTGCTGCAAGGGACACAGAGATAAACTATTAATGCCTCTAATCACAAATGCTGTGTCTCCATCAATATTTATTAACCAACCACTTGCCCAGTAATATGTCTCTGTCCATTTTCAAATCGGGAAATTTAAAAATGACTATAGGTAATAATGAAGCCCTAAAAATCAACAGGACTCTCTTTTAGTATAAGCTACAAAGAACAGACTTATTTTACATAATGTATTCACTGGTAAATAAACAAAATTAAGTACAATAGTGAGTTTTTTGGGGAGGGCAGAAAATTTGAATAATGCAGATGGATACATATTGTCCAAACTCTTCTTGTTTTTTAATGTTCCCCAAAGAAGAATCTAAGACATAAATCACTACCAGCTAATTGCTCAGTCTCTTTCCTTCTGAGGGCTCATGTTGACATAACTCCAGGGCCAAAGTTATGCGAACTTCTGCAGGTTAGCACTCCCCAATAGTTGCATATTTTGTTGTTGCTGCGCATCCCATTGTGCCCAAAATGTTTATTACTGCTATTGTTATAATTTTAGAGACAGTGTCTCTCTATGTTGCCCAGGTTGGTCTCAAATGATCCTCCTGTCTCTGCTTCTGGGGTAGGCGGCATTAAACCACTCCCAACCTCATTTTGGTCAAATTAAAAATATTGAAAAGCTGTGTTTCTCCTAGGCCCTGATTTAATATAACTGAAATGAGAGAAGGCAATTGTAACAATAAGTCAGAAAATTTCCCCTAAAACCTGTGTCCTTCATGAGAGCAAAGGTTTAATGACACTGAAAACTTGCATCATTGCATCATAAAACTTCAAAGGTTGCTTTTTGCATAATTTTACCAATGACATTAAAACTGATGCACTAGCAAGCAAGATAAAATCCTCCATTTGAGGTCTAAAGTTTGAAAGACCTTTCCTGTCTAACAGTGGAAAAAGTTCCATCTGCTGGTGGAGCTCTCCAGTTTGCAGCTAATGAGTTTTTAAAGAAATTGTCTGGCTTAAGTGCATGTGGGTTTGGCCAACTGGCTCTTTAATTTAATTAGTTCTATAAGATGAGAAATCTTCTGTAGCACAGTCAGGTCAGAAGTTGTCACTCACTGTCACCAAAAACTAAGTTTATGGCTACCTTCACCCCACTTCTCAAACCTTGCCAGCTCTTAAATTGTATTAAAGACGAAATTGGAGTTGAAAGCTGAGACTCAAACACCCACATACCTATATGTTCATAGCTAGTCAAAAGATGGAAGCAAGCCAAATGTCCATCAACAGATGAATGGATTAAATACTTGTAGTCTATCCATAAAATGGAATATTATTCAGCCTTACAAAGGAAGGGAATTCTATTCCATGCTACAACATGGGTCAACCTTGATGACATCCTGCTAGATAGAATAAGCCAGTCATACAAGGAAAAATCTACAAAGAAAAAAATTATATGACTCTACTATGTGAAGTACCAAAGAGTCAAACCCATAGAGACAGAAAGGAGAATGATGGTTTCCAGGGCCTGGAAGTGGGGAGAAGGAAGTGGGGAGTTATTGTTTAATGGGTACAGAGTTTCTGTTTTACAATGTTAAAAGAGTTCTATAGATAGATGGCAGTGATGGTTGCACAGCAATGTGAATGTACTTAAAGTCACTGAATTGTACTCTCACAAATGGCTGAAATGGTAAATCTTGTGTATATTTTACCATAATTTTTGAAATGGAAGGAAAATTTCAAGAAACTGCAAGTAGAATCCAGAAACATATGTATATTTAAAAACCTAAACATAACCCTTCCATGGAAAAAATGATCTCTCTCCTTTGATAGCAGTAGGGATCTTCAAGAAAGTTGTATTATATACAAGTGACTCCTGCCTCTCTAGATGTCTGATTTTTAGCCGTTAGTAGGCTGAAATGTATCTTTTAGTTTCCAGAATCTACCCTGATTTAACCACAAAGACCTGATATGTGTCTCCACCTTCCCCTTCCACCGCACCCTTGTCTATTACTGATGCACAAATCTGACCATGAATTTCTTAGAGATCACAGACTTTGACAGAAGCCAGATCCTATTTTGTCTTTTGGTAACTGTAGCTAAAATCCTAGATACGATTGGAAGCTTTAAAAGAGTGTGCCCTTGATCCTATAACCATTTTACAAACATCCAACAATTTCCTCTGGAAGATAATGAAATAGACAGGGCATTTGGTCTCTAAGTCTAAGCCTCAAGATCAAGCTGTCGTGATTACTTGGTCACAGTCCCTAAGTGGGTTAGTGGAACATTAAAGGAAACTTAAAAATAGCCTAAGGTTTCCATCTTTTACAATAATGATTTTCCCACCAAAGGTCTTGCTTGTTAAAAAGATTATCAATACACCTCAGAAAGTAATGCCACCAAAGACACTTAGTGTCAAGAGAGTTGGTCAGAATTGCTAAACAACCATTCAACTAGCAATTGACACCAGCATTGACCATGCATGTCCATGCTCACATTCTTGGCACCAAAAGCATCACTCTGCAATTTCTCCTCTGTAAAACCACCTGCTAGCCTTAACAAAGTGGTTGACTTTGCTGAGAATGACACTAGCTAGACTCTTTGTTAAGTTTTACAGTGGTTGAAATTCAGGTCTCCAAAGAGAAAGCCCTACCTGTCCTCTTCCGATATATATTTTTGATAAATACTTTTGTATTTACATCTGAATTCTTACAGACAAGATACCCTTCCTGAATGGAATAGAAAGTTGCATGAGATAGAATTCATCATGCTCACAAATTCCTGTTCCCATATCCTGGAAAACTGGAAGCATAATCCAGTACATATGTACTGCCTCTAATTTAGGAAGGTGGACCCCCAATCCCAGCTTTCACTTCACCTCCTGTAACCATCTCACAAACCTCCCTTGCACCCAGGATGGACCAAATGACAATAACACCAAATGCAGAGCGGGACTGGAGCTCTGGCTTACTAGAGATAAACAGTCAGAAAACCACTTGCTCCATTTTCAAAGGGCATATGTTTGGGCATGGGGGGATGTGAGTGTGGTCAGGTAGGTAACCCAAGATTTCCTGCCTCTCTCAGCCTCACTCTTATTTTGGAAACAGAAGAGGAGAAAAGAAGTCTAGTCTGCTGTGGAATTTCACCTGTTGTCTTCTCAAGGGTATTTAAAAAGTAGAAGAGTATGTGCATGATGTTAGATGTGTTTCATATTTCACACATATGCATCTCCAACGGTAGACTAGGTGTCAGTTAGGACATAGGCAAGTCAGGGGTCAGAAAATGCATGAAGAACTTGTATTTCACATTTTTAAGAGCTTTGACATAGTCGTCAGGGAGAAATCAGAACTGAGTTGGGCTTCTTTAAGCTTATTGCATTTTTTTCCAAGCTTCAAATGTATATGTGTGGAGGACCTTCATCTTTTCAGGGCTCAAGCATCTTATTGATATAATCCAGCCAAGCATTTCAGCTCAGCCACAGCCTGATCACCAAGTTCCACTCCTCATCCACTCCACTGAAAGATCTTTATACACAAGAATTAATTTCTCTCAACTTTCCACACCATTCTATAGTTGTTAATTTGGTCATTACACAAAGTTGCTAAGTGTCCACTGTAGGCTCAGAGATGAGAGGGCAGAAAACATGGAGTTGAAGAATGTCCCTTGCTTTATGAATCTTGACTCTAGTTTTCATTCTTTTGCAAAGCAGGATGGAAGATGGCAGAATCATAGCATCGAAACCCTTTAAGGTGTTTATGCCTTAGAACAGTAGTTCTCAAACTTGAGTGTGTTTCAGAATGATCTGAAAGGAGAGCATGTTAAAACACAGATTGCTGAACCCCATTCCAAAGATTTTGATTCTGTCTGTCTGGGAAGCCTGAGAATATACATTTCTTTCTTGTATTTTTAAATTGTATTTTAGAGCTGTGGGGCACATAGGAGGATTTACTACATAAGTAAGTTATATGCAGGTGAAGTTTGGACTTCTAGCGGGCCCTCTATCCTGATAGTGAACCTGGTACCCAGTATGTTGCCATGTGCCCCTCGTCCCTCCTCCCTCCCCTAGAAGTGTCCAGAATCTGCCAGAAAATGTGCATTTCTAACAATTTCCAGGTGATGCTGATGTACTGGTTCAGGGATCACATCTTTGGAATCACTTCTTTTACCTATCATGAAATATTCAAAGTTTATGCTTTCAAGATATTCTTCTTTCTTTGAATATGGATGTAAACATATTTTATATTGATTAGTTTTAGGTCTGTGCTATTTGGATAAAATTATTTTAATATCTCTATTAAAAAATGCTTCAAAGGCTTCCAAAGGGGAGAAAATTGACTGGAATTCTTTCTTTTGAAATATTATTCAAGATAATTTTCACAGTCTAGATGAGCTGGACAATGCCAGCAAGGTGTTTTGTTTTTAATTTCAGTTGATATATCTTCTATAGAAAGGTAACTCATGAACTTAGATGTGATGTCACTGCGGCTAAGAAAACTCTTAAAATCCTCACTTCAATCTGGGCATAGTGGCTTACACCTGTAATCCCAGCACTTTGGGAGGCCAAGGTGAAAGGATTGCCTGAGCCTAGGGGCTTGAGACCAGCCTGGACAACATGGTGAGACCTCATCTCCATAATAAATCAAAAACTAACTGGGCATGGTGTTACACACCTATAGTTCCAGCTACTTGGAAGGCTGAAGTAGAAGGATCATCTGAGTCTAGCAGGTCAAGGCTGCAGTGGCTGTAAACATGCCACTGTACTCTGGCCAGGGTGATAGTGAGACCCCAACTCAAAAAATCAAAAAATCCTCATTTCATATATGCAGGATTAGATTTGAGAAGACATGCTTCCACCCAGAATTCTAAGACTTATGCAGGTGTGACTGAGGAGGCTTTGGCTTCCAAAAGAAGTATTCAGAAAGTATCACACATAGAAAATGGGAGTTCATCAATATACTGTTTCCTTTATTGTTGTAAAAAAAAAGTGTTTAAAAAAGAATGTGTCAGGACAGGCTCAGTGGCTAAGCCTGTAATCCCAGCACTTCGGAAGGCTGAGGCAAGTAGATTGTCTGAGACTGCGGGTTCGAGACTAGCCCGGGGAACTTGGCAAGACCTCATCTCTACTATAATTCAAAAATTAACTGGGCATGGTAGAGCGTGCCTGTTGTTCCAGCTACTTGGAAGGTTGTGGCGGAAGGATCGCCAGAGCCCAGTAGGTCAATGCTGGGGTGGCCGTGAGCATGCCACTGCACTCCAGCTTGGGTGACAGAGTGAGACTCCAATTCAAAAAAATAAAAATAAAAAGAATGGTGTCCACATGGCTTCCATAGACAAAGAAACTAAGCATCATGACTATCCCATGTTTCTCAGGCATATCTAAGACCCAGGAAGGACAGAACAACTTCCTTTGTTTAGGATCCCCCCCCCATAGGAACTTTCTGGCACTAATTTGACTTCTTCTCTAGGGATCTCTGTGCTAGCCAATCTTTGTAAGAATGCAGGTCAGCTTGGTATGCTCTCCCCAAAGGCAGCCATGTTTGTCATGTTAAGTTGCCATTCTAGATTTTATTTTCAATGACATTTCAAGTGCATAGAGTAGTCAGATGGGTTTTTTATTTGTTTAAATCTTGATTGTTTCTTTTCTTTTTTCATCTATGGAATGATCGATCCATTTAGACACAGAAAGATGACAACTCCAAGCCTTCGTTAACTACCGTAAGTCTGCTACTCCACTGTGGGAGCCTCCTGGAATACCCTGTGTATGCTTTCATCAAAGTACTTCTTATTCTCTATCAGTAGTCATTAGTTTTTTTCCCAGTCTCTTGTCTGTGATCTCCTCCTTGAAAGTAGAAAGGGTATCATTCAGGCAATCCTTTGGGGTCCCCTCCCACTATGGGAGCTTTTCTGTCCTTTCAATAAATCCTGCTATAAAAAAAAAAGAAAGAAAGGGTATCATTCATGACTGTGTCCCCACCATTCACTCATTCATTTATTCAAAAAAATCCATTGAGTGACTACAGCATACCAGGCTTAGTGATGGGCCTAGACGTACAGCAGAGAACCAAAGAGTCACAGCCCTTACCCTCATGAAACTTACATTCAGGAGAAGGGACAGGCACTCAAAGAATAATCTCGCAAATAGGGGGAAATTGCACACGACGAGTGGGACTCTGCAGTTAAGGAGTGATAGGTTTTGTAGACTGTGGGGCCTGGGGGTTGGGGGTGGGGGCTTTCCTCAGGATAAGAAGGATGGGAGGAGTGAAGTAGATAAAGATAGAAATTGCTCACCCAGAAAATAGTATGCCCAAAGCTCCTTAATGCCTCTCCCATGGATGTTTGTTGAGTGACAGGAGGGACCTAGATAGTGTTATGCATTCAACGTGTCAGGCCAGGAGCTCTCTAGAGAAAGCTATGAAACAAACACCAATGTTTAATTGAATGAAGACCACACTGTCTTCAAGAAGGAAGAGGCAGCTTCTTTCTGAGGGTGGAGCAACGGAAGCATAGGGGGCTTAAATTGTCTTGCACAAGAGGCAAAATCTCAAGTCCAGGTCTGACTCCCTACCTTTGTCCTTTTAATCTCTGGCACCATAGCTCCAAACTGGGGGTTGTAAGGCCTCTAGTGTTCCAGAAGGGCTCTCTATCATGCTTCCTCTCATGAAGCCCTGTGGTATTTCATCTACTTTTCCAGAGTTGGTTGGTAAAAAAGCATCAAAGCTGGAAGATTTTCTTGGAGGCCGTGATAATTCCCCAAAGACAGACTCACAAAGGGTAGGCATTGATCCTACTCATCCCCAAACTATAGCAATCCTCTCTCCCTCTTCAAGGAAACTGTTTACTGCTTTACTTTATATATTAGTCACATATTTTCCAATCTCCCATTGGAAAAGTCTTCTAACAATCCCAATCTACAACAAGAATCATGGAACAATAGGAGGGGCTGCTGTGAGTGGCACTGAGCTTTCTGTCCTTGGGGGCATTTAAGTCAGCACAGGAGCTCACTTGCCAATAATACCATAAAAGGAATTCCTTGTTGTATCAGTATGCTGACTGACTTCTGATGGCATTTTAATAAGCCAAGAATAAACGCTTCTTGACAGTGGACTGTGCCAAGTCAATATGCCTAAGGAGACTCTACTTCCCAGTTTGCTTGATGTACTGGAATAATTATTAAGAGCACCTCCTTTTCACTCTCAAAAGTGCCCTGAGTAGATGCCAAAGAATATGGTCATCCTATTTAAGTTGCACTTGGGCTCTTGGAGAGAGGCCTAATATGTCCTGACACACTGGCTGCCAGATATTCAGAGGAAGATGGGAGAGCACAGTTTAGGATTTGTCGTGCTCGTACAGTCTCTCCAGGAGAGTTTCTGGTTCTCTGCTTAATAACCTCATATATCTGACATACAGCAGGTGAATGCCAATGTTTAAAACCTCCACATTTTTTTCTCTCAATCAATCTCTCTCTCTCTCTCTCTCTCTCTCTCTCTCTCTCTCTCTCTCTCTCTCTCTCACACACACACACACACACACACACACACACACACACACACACACACACAACACACTCATGCTATATGGATAGGATAGGAGATTCCCTGAGAGAACCTGACAGTCTTTCCATGATGCCAGTGGCAGTGACCCCTTGATGAATGAGTGTTGTTTTCTTAAGACCTTGTTTGGCCATGAACATGACTCATACATTGCTGGAGATACATTGCTATGAGGTCCGCTCATAGCTGTTGGATGCTGATAAGAAGGAAAAAGGGGATCTCAAGATTTCAGAGTGAAAGCAACCCATTAAACCTAGTTCCTAAGGTTGTAGAAGTGGCATCTGCAGGCTTTGGGGAACCATCTAAAACAACTTTCTCAAAATCCCTTCCTGATGAAAATAGTAATCCCTCTTCTGATTCCACACTGAAATCTAACTCACATGGGGGTTGGGCGTGTCCTGTGCTCTCTGTTCCTAAAATAATAAAGCAGAGAGTGGTGAGAGCAATTTGTTCTTGACTACTACTTCCAGGGAAAATCCTAGACCCTGCAGGATAGGCTGGCTTAAGTTTGGCAGAGAGGGCAGCTCTGTGCTGCTACCCGAGTAAGTACAGTGATTTACTGAGCACAGGCCCTAGTAATAACTGGAAAAAAAGTGACCTCCAGGAGATACTGTACCAATGCAAAGAAACACAACCCAAGCATCCCATGGCAGAACACAGCTGTCATCGGCCTGGGAGAAAAAGAATGACCCAAGGAGGCCTGGCCAAGCCTCGCCATAAGCTGCTTTCCCACTGCATAGAGGCAGTGTCCCTCAGCCTAGATGACTAATTGAAACACTACCCCAGTTCTGGCTTGAGGAGTTAGTGGTCACTCCATGTCATCACTTCAAGGGCTTTTAGAAGACCCCTTCATTCCCAATAGATTGTTCCAACTCAGATGAAATTTTACTATTAAATAATTAAAGATTATGAAATAATTAAAGATCATTTCCTCTGAGTTCAACTTTAACTGTCTTTCTTGGCCTTCTTGAAAAACACAAGTAATAAGGAGTACATTATGTTAATGATTTCATATGGTAATGTTGAAATTGTGGCACACCGAACATCCATGTAGGCTGTTGGTTAAAAGTGCATTTCCAAATATTCTGATTCCAAAGGTCTGATAAACAACACAGAAATCTGCATTTTTGACAAGCACCCCATCCTCTGTAATTCTAACACACTTTGAGAAAGTTCATTTTAAGGCATCAGATCCTCTTAGGGAAGAACTTAAGAGTTTTTTAAACCATGATTGCCAGGTTACACCCTAGAGCAATTACGTCAGCAATTTTAGGTGGGGGAGGACCAGGCATCAGTATTTTTCCAATGTATTAAAAAAATAAAGCTCCCCAGATAATTACAGTGTGCAGCCAGGGCTGTGGGCACCTGAGTAGCCAATGAGAGAAATCTTAGCAGGAAAACAGCAGACCCGTGTGGAACATGCAATGATCGTCAGGGGCCTGGGCTGCCCAGGCTAGCACGTCTCTGTGTTGGCAAAGTGGACAACTTCCTGGTCTCCGACGTCTCCACTTGAGTGACCCTAGAGGAGTGGTTCTCAGTTAACTCAGTCACAGAGGTACCTTGCCTCCCCTATACAGACCCACACCCTTCTTGGAACCACAGTGACCAGGAGGCTGCCGCAAGCTAGACCTCTGGGAAGACGCAGTTAAGAGTAGAGGCTGGAACAGGGCCGGAGCTGGACAGTGACTGGCTGTTTGCTGCTGCCGCCTGGATCTCAGTAGCCTGAGTTGCTTTGGCAGGCTGTTCTCTGGCTCCACAGGGTTCCCCTTGCCTCCTGCCTCTGAGTACCTCTGGGACCAGGTGACAAGTTTAGCCCTCAAGCATCAGGATGGGTGGACAGCTGCTTCCTGCCTGTGGCAATGCAGGCCTCAGTCCTTGCCAAGAAACAGGCAAGGGCAGGAGACAGGAGTGAGAGCTGGTTAAGAGACTCCCTAACTCCAACCAAAGGTTTGTAAATCACTCAAAACAGTGCCTGGCACATAGTAAGTACACTAGAGGTAAATGTTAAATAAATGCCCAGCACGATGGTTGCTAACTGGGCACTGAGCACTCTGATACCTTTCAATCCAGAATGACCTTACTGGAAGATACAGAGAACATCTTTCGCCTGTGAATAGCTACCAGCCTTCTGCCTGCCAATATCATGCAAATGATTCACTTTCGTTCTTCCCTGATATAAAACACTGCAATCCCACACCTTGTGGGACAAAGAACTCAGTCTGAATGCTCTAGGATGTCTGTCCCTTTTCCCTCCTGCAAACCATATCTTCCTGGTCCTCCAAGGTGAGAATAGAATGCCACCCTTTCTGCAGGTCCCCTCTCCGTATTCAGGTCTGAGTTCAGGCCAGCTCCTCCTAGAAGCCTTTCTGACTATCCTTTCTAAAACCGTGCTGAGTTGTGAGCACGTATATGTATACAGGTGGACATGGCACTGGTCTGTCCCCTCACACGGTCTCATTTTTTCAGTGGCTTATCATTCCCTGAAATCACTTTATTTACTTCTTTACTTGTCTACTGTGTGTCTTAAGAGAAGATAAACTCCATAAGGACAGAGACCTGGTCTGTTTAGTCTATGCTGTATACCTAGCACCTAGGTCAGTACCTGGAACATAGTATGTGCTTTATACATAGTTAGTAAATGAATGAATGAATGAACACACCCCTTGACATATATATTCCTGCTTTCCCTTGCTTGATATACCAAAGCACTTTCACATTTTGAAGGTACTTGATCCCAGATTACTTGATATGCACAGTTAACTATCTTTGTGTCTATGTCTTGTCTTCCCAACTAGACTATAAGCCCCTCGATATTGAATGTACGTGCCTCCTGTGGTCCTCTTAAGATGTCATAAGACACATTCTCAATGAATATCTATTGATGAATGATTGGGATGGATAAAGCAAAAACTCTAAATTAATTTTCTTAGTCATACATAGCAGAATATTTCCACAAATAATAATTTTTAAAATGAAGTAAATATATATAAGTGCATCTATATGTGTGTATGTTTCTTATCCTAATTAAATGAAGCTATTTTTGCAATTGTTTCCCAGTCCAACAGTAAACCTGTAAAGAATAATGCTAAATGTTAGATTATTAAGTTGGTTTTCTTTAATTATATGGCAGCGTTTCAAAAAAAGGCTTTGAGTCATCTTTAAGATTCCTTGCCAGGGCTATAGCACACTACGTTTAAAATGGCACTTATCTTAGTAAACACATTTCTATTGCAAATGATTTGTTCCAATAAAGCAATCCCTTTGCAAAGAGTTGCCATTTCTTCTAAACCCCCTACCAAGAAGAAATACATGGAAATATTATAAGCATCAGAGATGAGAAAGCTTGAAAAGCTTCCTTTATCAGAAGTTACCAGGATACGTTCCCTAAAGCAGAAGAAACACCTATTCATCTACCATTTTCTCTATTTCAAATCCAATGGCACTTACTTTTTGTAAATATATTCCATAAGAGTAAATAAGTCCTCAAAACTTATTGTAAAGTAAGCTATAGGCGGAAATGTACATTCATATTTTCTTTCTCCCTCTTACTCTCTTTCCTCCTGCCTCTCTCTTATTCTTCCTTTGTTTTTTGTTTTTGTTTAAATTGTAGGTTGGTCACATGCAAATGTAAATTCAATTTTTACCAGAAAGCTGAGTTCTTGAGCGATTAAGCATACAAACCTATCATTTGAAGTGAAAAAATGAATCCAGTAAAGGCTAAATTATTTTCAGAAGTACTTATTACATTACATGAAGAGCCTATTATGATAAACTATTATACTTGCAAGATGAATTGAATTCACATTCAGGCAACTATTCCTAGAGAAACACAGATAAAAATGATACAGCAATCTTGAACAGGTTTGTGAAATGGATATTAAAACAGATCAATACTCTAGGTTTTAATGCCAAATTGAGATAATAGAAAATATGGTCCAAAATAAGGCCTTGACTTCCAACAAAAAGAAAAGGAAGAGTTCATGGGTGAGCAGAGGAAAGGAAGGTCACTTAGGAGGGAGTAGTTGGGGAAGGAGCTAGGGAAAGAGCAGTTAAGCTGTAAAGAAAACATGGATGAATTTGGAGAGTAGAAAGCAGTCCACTTATAATTTTATGTATTCCACACATATTGATTGAATTCTGGACACCATTCCCAGCATGGGGGAAACTGCAGAGAATAAGTGACAAAGGCTCTGTATGCAGTTGACAATCTTTTTTTTTTTTTGAGTTGGAGTCTCACTCTGTCACCCAGACCGGAGTGCAGTGGCCGCTCCCGGCCTCGACCTGCTGGGATCCGGCAGCCTCGACCTGCTGGGATCCAGCGATCCTTCCGCCTCAGCCTTCCACATAGCTGGAACTACGGGCGCCCGGCTAATTTTTTGATTTATTGTAAAGATGAGGTCTCACCTGCCCAGGCGGGTCTCGAATCTGCGGGCTCAGGCAATCCACTCACCTCAGCCTCCCAAAGGCATGGGATTACAGGCTGAGCCACCGAACCCGACTGCAGTTGACATTCTAATGAGGAAAAGACCCCTCCTAGAAATTAGTTATGAAAAGAAATGCACCATTTGATGTTTACATGTACATGTCTAGGAAAGAAAGGGATTCATTTTTTGTTTGTTTTCTATTGCCCTTCTCTTAAGCCTGGAAGGTTTTCCTTTGTGATGGTGGCTAGCATTCCTCATGGCTTTGTGGAGATTTGCATTGTAAACAAGGGGCTTCCTCACAGAGTCTCCTTCCCTCTTGCCATTGTTCACATGAGGATGCAGCTAATGACCATGACAAATCATAAAAGACTCCTCTTAACTCTTTCAAGTGTGACTATCCTGATTACAGCCTGCAGGTACAGCCAGCCACAAGACCACATGCTATTTATAGGCTTAAAACACAGGCAAAATCTGTATCACATACACTAAACTGTGTGCCTCTCCCAGGACACTGCATCCTAAACAAATCCCCTCCTCTTCTCCAAACCTTCCAACGGAGGCAATGAAGATGCCCTACTCCATTCTATCAATGCATTTAATCAGGAGTCCCCCCTCCCTCAATGCCCAATCAAGGAACTAAACAATAACTGAGCTAATCATTTAAATGATGCTATTGAGAAACAAAGCCATTTTCCTTGTTAAAAGTGTGTTTGCTGTCCTATCCATTTATCTGTTTCCTTGGCAGTGCCCTGTGTTAATTTATTGCCCAATAAAGCACAGACACTAGCAGAGTTGCTGAGCCATGCCTAGTGGAAGGCCCACTATTTCATCCTAGCAAAAGTAACTGACAAGCCAAAAGCACAAATATAAGCATATTGGATGCCACAAAGCTGGGCTGGCTAACCCTGACTCCATTTGCTATCCCAGAGACACAGAAAGAAGGCAGGTTTACAGGCTTTGGGAGAATGTAGGGGATTAATAATTATTGATTTCCAGGGGAAATGGAATAAGTTTGGTTGTGTAGCCAACTGTCATGGAGTTTCTTTCTATTGGATGGTAAACCTCACCACTACAGAAGCCCTCTCTAAGCTTTGGAGAGAGAGAAGCTGAGAAAGGAAGTGATACAAACTGAGGTGGGATGGGCCTTGATTGGCCATGGTGCCCACCATTCTAAGAAATATCACCTCCTGCAGTTAACACATGGTGATTAATCATAAGATCCTGTAGGGAAACATGAGGCCCAATTAGGCCAGCATCAGTTGGGTAAACTGAGTAAACTACATTGAGGAATGAAGTCTCAGAATGAGATAATGACAAGAATTGTAAAAGCTGAATAGCCAGCTGTAAAACATTTATGGTTAGTTCCATAGCCAACAAAAAAGTAGTTAACTACTCCCTGCTGGTTCCACAACAAGCAAAAAGCAATCAACTATTGCTATTAAAGAGACAAAACCCTACAGTCACAGCCATTTTAGAAACCTCTGGCATTGCATGTAGTCAATTTGCAAACTTCTCCATGTCCCACAGGTAATTTCCCCAGCCCACACTGAATCCCACAGGTAATTTCCCCAGCCCACACTGAATCCCGTTACAGTCAAATAATTGCTTCTATTTAACCCCATCTCTTGGCAGATAGCAAACTCTCGCTGCTGTCCTGCCCATTGTGCCCTTCACAACATATCTTCCCTTTAATGAATCTATCTTTCTTAACTCATAACTATCTTGGCGAATACTTTCACCCCTGCAGCTTTGGCCTACCTAGCCCATCACATATGGCAGGTCCCAGTCCAGATTTGTATGTCAGTGCAAAAGCTTGGCAGTGATTATCTTGTGTGTGGAAGAGCTTTTCATCTGAGACTCTTTCATGAATAATCACTGGATCAACCACACAGGAGGTCTAAGCTTCCTATTTGGAAAGCTTAGACCTCAGAGAGCTTATACCAACTGAAGGTTTGTGAGCTAAGATTTGAAGGAATGGCCCTAGGCTTCAGGATTCCCTTCTTGACTTCTTGACTAGCTTCTGCCTGGCAGGAGGTTCAAAGGAGAATAAACCCAGAAAATCTAGGCTCTTAGACCCATACCTATCTAATAGAGAAGGGGAAGTCTTCTTAAAGTCAGAAGAACTGAACTTTAGGATAGTTCTAAATATTGGGTTCAAAAAGTCAATGAATGTTACTCTGAGAAGGAATTAAGATCACCTAGTCCTGGGCCTGAATTTTAGGGGAGAAAACTGGGACCCAGTGAGAAATTGACTTATCCAAGAACTTACTGTTGAAGCTGAGGACTAGCCTGATTAAGCCAACCAAACTTAACCTGCCTTGCTTGCTTTAAATCAGTTACTTCTAGTTGATCTTAAAAATCATATGACTAAATTTCATAAAGTCAAACAGTAGACAACGAAACTCCCACTAACTTCCTTAGAGATAACATCTCTGACTTGGATATCACTATGGTAATGGTTGCTTACAGTTGTGTTTTAGGAACTAGAGGGCAACTCTTGTCCAGTTTGAACTGCTTGAGACCACTGACTCTTCAAGTGGGTCTGTGGGAATGCCCAAGAGGTGATTTTTTGATATCAGAAGGCCAAACACTCCTCCTTCTGATCATGCTAACACTGCCATTTTCTGAACATGTGTCCTGTGAAGAGCCATAAACGCCAACTCCACTTACACAGACCATCAATTACATCAACTTTCTTCACTACCAATCACTTTTCCCTATACCTCAGACCACCCTATTCTTTATCCCACATGTATCCCTAGGCCCTATATTTGGGAAGACAGATTTGAGAGCTGTTCTTTCTTCTTGCTGGGCTGACCGGTGAATAAAATACTTTATCTACTACAAAACTTGTTGTCTCAGTGATTGGCTTACTGCAAGATGGGCAAAACAAGCCTGGTCCAGTATCCTTGTGAGTCAGAGACAGAGGCAACATTGGGAGGATGGATAGAAAGGGAAGAACTGCCATATATCCAGAAGGCCTGCCTTCTAAGGCTATCATCTTAGTGTTTGCTCTTCCAGCAAGGATATAGCTGGCCTAACCACTCAGAAGCAAAAGCCATAAAACCACAAGCTCCACAAAACACATGGACATCATCCACATCTCCAGTAAGTTCTCAGTAGGTTGGGTTGCATTGGTTTACCATCATTACCCAGTAGAAGGGCCAGAGGGAAATGAAAGGAGCATGGGACATGAACAACAGGAGCCAAGGATGGCAAAGGAGGACCAGTCCTCACCAAGGCCCAATACATTTAAGGAATCTGCCATGGGAGGTCATGCCACCTTCCACCTCTCCTAGGAGGGCCCCTTAAAGCAAGCAGAGGAAGACAAGACAAAGAGCCATGGGCTCTGCGGGATGTGTCTTTAGCTCACTAGGGGAAGTAGGGAAATGTCCCAGTGGGAGTACTCACCAGCCTTGGTCCCTGTCAGTCAGATTCCTTTCACCTCTGAGTCTTTCTTTAAATGGTGCCCCCACTTCTCTGCCTTTGTCCCTTCTCTTCACATTCACAAATCCTGCCAGTCCATGGAGTTGTATTCAGGAAACTTCTCCTGGCCACACATATCACCTAAGATATTTTCCTTCTTTGAGGTCAGACAGCACAAATGTGATGCCCATTCCCCCAACAGTTAACTAAGCTGCTACTCAGAGTGAGCATTGCAGATATGCATAGAATCAGCGCTTGCTGTGCATTTGCATTTAGTTTGATGATCACCTATGTAAAAAGACCCCTCAGGAGCTGAGGCCATCCTTTGCCTGCCTTCCACCACTGTGAATCGAGTATACTTGTGAGGTCACTGGCTCTGGAAGATCCTGCAGGGACCTACTAATATGCAGATGCCTAGGCCTAACCCAGACTCACACACTCAGAATCCTGATCCAAGTTGAGAATAACTGCCCAGAATACCTTGTGCTGCAAGAGGTGTATACTCGCCGACCTAGCATAGGAAAGGTGGGTCATGAAGAGTGGGCTGGGCTTGCAGTCAGTGGACCTGATTTAAACCTAGCTGCATGGCCCTGAGGACATTACTTAAACCACTGCTCTTCAGTTTCTTCACTTTTAAAATAGATATCCATGTTTGTGGAACACCGATGTGAAGTTTCCAATACAGATCCAGGTTTAGTAGGTACTCAGTTCACAATATCTGTATCGAGAGTGAGGTTTGTCCACACACAGTTTGATCCAGTAACTAACTTGAGCCAAATCCACAGGGGGTGGGTATCAAAGGGCTAGTGGATGGGCCTGACTTGAGAATATATTAATAGCATAATACATATAACTAAAGGCAGTAAATATATAACATATCATAATATAACATATATTATAAATAAATAATATAATAAAATATTAATAGCAAGCAAAATATGGTACAGGCACTATTCTAAATATTTTACTTATATTAACTCATTCAATCTCCACAACAAATTTTAGGAGATAGGTTCTATTATTATTTTGTTTTTGTTTTTGTTTTTGTTTTGAGTCAGGGTTTCACTCTGTTGCCCAGGCTGGAGTGTAGTGGCCTGATTATGGCTCATTGCATCCTTGACCTCCTGGGCTCCAGCGATCCTTCTGCCTCAGCCTCCCAAGTAGCTGGCACTACAGGCACATTCCAATACACCTGGCTAATTTTATTTATTTATTTTTATTGCTATAAAGTCTCACTATGTTGCCCAGACTGGTCCCAAATGTCTGGGCTCAAGCAATCCTCCCACCTTTGGCCTCCCAAAAATGTTTGGATTACCAGTTTAGGAACCATCATGTCTGGCTGTGGTTCTATTATTATTATCCCTACTTTATAGCTGAGGGAACTGAGGCCCAGGTCTGTCAGGTAATTTTCATAATGTCCCACAGATAGTAAATGAACTGCAGTTGGGATTCTTCAAACCACCACACCTTCCTGAGGGCCAGCCGGCTGCATGGTTCATTCCTACTATTTGTTGTCTCGGCTCTGGGTCTGCTGAGATGTTCTCAGCAAGTCATCTTTGCTTTCCAGAGAGTTTTGTCTTCCCTGGGAAAAAGCCCTCCTGTAGGGGAGGAATGGAGCAGAAGGTGAGGAGCTGCTAACAGGGTCCATTTGCAAAGTTTGCGAGATTGTGCTCCAGGCCAAACTCTACCAAGAAGGCCATACCCTGGACATCAGCTCCACCCTTCACAATAAAGCGATCAACTAAAGCAACATACAGAGGCTGTGCCACAACAGTTTTTCCATGATGTGGCTGGGCCAGGATGAGGGGACTGTTCAGCAAGTGAATGTATTTTAAAAGCTTCTGAATGATTGATGCCAGCTCCCCAGGGAGAGGAATTAGCTGAGAAAACTTGGTGGTTTCTCCAACACACAGTCCACCTGCCAACCTGTCAGAGTAGCTGGGACTGACACAACAAGGACACCAGGACCTGTCTCAGAAAACTGGCCTCCAGGCATGTGGAGTATCTCTGTACTGAGAATGGCATTTCTCCTGGAACACATTCTCTGGGCTTCTGGAATCACTAAAAGGGCCCTGATCATTTTCTCCATGCAACTGGCTCTACCATCAAAATAGATCCTGCAGACCACAATTCTTACCACTCCCACTGCCCCAAACTGGGTCCAAGGTGCCATCATCTTCCACCAGATTATTACAATATCCTCCTAAATGATCTTCCTGTTTCTGCACTCAACCCCAGATACCTCAATAGGAAGGTACTCATTTTCAGAGCTGCCTGAGGAGTCAACGGTTATCCTCATGGACATGGGCTATTGAGACCTTTCAGTTTCTAAGAATTCAGGGCAGAAAAACATGCTAGAGATGTTTCCTTTTCATCCACACAATTAAACAATTAAACGTTTATATCTTTCCATTATTCAATGCCAAGAGCTGTTCATTCATATCCCTTCATGTCCTTTCCCATTTAAAATCAAGCATGGTGAACTTCTCCAGTCTGTTCTCTGATTATACATATATAATCACAATGCTCTGTTGTAGATCATTGTGGCAATCTATGTAGCTTAGCATGAGTCTACCAAATGTCACTTGCCTTTAGGTTATTGAAAAAGAATTTGCTCAGCACCTACTGTGCTCTGGTCACCTGCTAGATGCTACAGAGGACAAAAGAGGAATATAAAATATGACTCTTTCCTTTAAGGAATGTATATTCCCCATAGAGAGACAAAATAAATACCCAACAAATAGATGGACAATCATATCAGATTGTGTATGGTTCAATGGAAATGTCAATAGAAAGATAGTCAACACCTTAGGAATTGAGAAGTGGATGATCAGTGTGGCTAGAATGGCTGGGAAAACAATCTATTAAAAGTAAGTAAGTAATAAATGTGTGAATGTAAATGAGTTGTAGCATTGCATACCGAAAGGCAAAATATTTAGTGCACTGAATTGACCTGCTGCCGCTGTTCCTCTCTCCTGCATTTGGAAAAGATCAAAGCAATCTCCCAAATCCAGCCTCAACCTCATATTATGAAAATCTGAAATGGCAGTGAAGACAAAAATGATTTTCTCTGCCATATGGGGTTACCCAAAGCAATGCAACAATTAAAGGTATATGAGATTTGCTGTGGTGAAAGTTAAGAATCACATGACAATTTGTTAAAGAATATCATCACAACCCAGGGGGAAAATTGAGGAATAATAAAGTCATTAAAGCGTCACTGCTAAAAGGAAAAATAAGTCTTCCAGCTACTATTATCCATCCCTCTGCTAGTCAGTTTCATGAAGTGAAGCTAATTGAGCAGACACGCAGTGCATTGCATTGCAAATCTGTTACAGACGTTCCCATAGAGGTGGCTTTTTCTCATAGAGTAAAAATACACCTGAAGATCCTCTTGTGATTAATAGCAATAGTAAATTCTAGACAAGCAGAGCTCAGAAGTGTTTCCACACTTCTAGTTTTTGGTTTTGGAGTTTGTTTGGAAGCTCCAATGTTTTCCCTTCCACCACCTGCAGCTCTGGTCTGTCTCCGGCAGAGCCAAAGAATTTTGTTAAGCTTTGGCAAGACTAATTTGGAATTTCTAGCTATTTTAAGACAATGTGAACTCTACCACATTTAGAATAATTATCCCATCGACTATTCACTTAAACATTTTAGAGGAAAGGAAAGAAACTGGAGAGGATGTTTAGACTTTTAATAACAGATTTTTTTCAAGGGTAAATAGAAAAATCTCAGTGCAGCTATTGAAATACTTAATCCCACGGTGGGGTCCCCACCTGCTGCAATGAAAATTAATGGTGAGAGGAGAGAGGAGATGGAAGATTGGAAGATAAATCTACCCAGGGTGTCAAAATTCCAGCAAGAAGACAAAAGGAAAATTACCAACAGCACTATGCAGTTAACTGGTACCTTTCATCAGAGAACCTCAGTACCCTTTACAATAATACTTATTTTCCTGTCTTGAAGAGGCAGAGATTAATGGCAAACCCAAAGGTCACACAGGATGTGTGTGATGATTTTACGAATAACATGCAGACCTTCCTTCCCAGTCATTGGGCTGATAGGGATCTCTCTCTGAGCCCCAATCACATCTCACTTGCTCTTCCAACCCACCAGTTGCCTTTGAAAATCTCCAGATTCTTCTTTCTCTAATAGAGAACAGCACTTACCAACGACCACTTGGAACCTGAAAGAAATCTTGTCCTTGTCTTGAAATCTCAAGTGAAGTTTATCTAGGTTCACCAATGGGCTAGAAGCACCCACAGATCACGAACCCAGGGGAAAATACACACTTGTATAGAGAAGGAGTTATTGACAGACTCTGGAGAACAGCACTCTAGGTATCTGATTCTAACTGCAAAAAGTTATTTTATAATTTGGTAAATTATTGATAAATGATAGCAGTATAAATAATTCTTGTCTATAGACATGCATATTCTGCCCTGTCCAGGAAAGGTGTGATTGATTTCTCCTCTCCCCTTTTGGAAAAAAAGAGTTTTGCATTTCTTTGAACACTCATTTAAATAGTCCTGATCTATAAGTGTGTCTATTCTTTTCAACCGAATGCAACATCTGCCTGGTTCCTTCATTGATTAAGGAGCAGAATAAGATCTTTAACACGTATTCATTCTGATATCTGAAAGTCAGGATTTTACCTTCTTGTGAAAATTATTTTTAAAACCAATTCACCCTCAGAAATGCTCAATCCCAAAGTTAGAAGCACAGATGGGAACAACAAGAGAAATAAAGAGGTTAAAATTTTTCCTTGCTTGTGATAGAGCTGGAGATCTAAGTAGAAAAGTTTTCCTCATGGGAACAATTTCATACATTAGAAAATATCTGTAATTTTATTCTCTATAGTCTCGCCACTTCAGTCTTGTTAATTCAAATATAAGGCATGTTAGCTGGGTCCAGGACCTTAGCTCTGACAAGTGCCAAACATAGCAGCAAGCTATCCAAAGGACCACCAGAAGCCAATATGAAGGCCTGTATGACTTAGAAAGAAGCATCCTCCCCCTCTGGCTAAACACAGCCCCATTATCAGAATCCTAGCTTGGCAAGTGGGGTGCTGATTATATTTTAGCCCTTTTTTGTGCATTCAGCTGGGCCCCCCTGTGCAGTGCTCAGTCTACGCAACCGCACATGGTAGCCCTGAATATAAGGAACAGTAATAACCCAGGACCCAGAACCATAATGGGGATACATAGCTAGGAAACAGCTGCTGCTCAACAGGGCCAAAGAGAAACTGAGAGGCCTGAATCCAGGCTGACTTGATCTAGACCACTAAGATCCAACAAGATTGAAGACAATCACTAATGACGGCACTCTGCTCCAGCCATACCAGGGAACTGGTGGCTGCCTTATGAGGGATCACTTCTTTTCAGAGAGTCAAGAAATACCTGGATGGCAATAAAAAGGATTGAAGTATTGATGATACCTGCTATAACATGGATGAACCTTAAAATCATTATGCTACATGAAAAAAAAGCCAGACACAAATGATTACATGTTGTATAGGTCCATTTGGATTAAATGTCCAGAAGAGGAAATTCTATAGAAACCTAAACATACACTAGTAGAAAATAGATAAGTGGTTGCCTAGGACTGGAGTGGTAGAAAGTGGGTGGCTGAAGGGGTTTCTCCAAGACACCCCAAATGGTATGTCTGGAGGTTATGATATTTATTATTCTAAAAGGTGGGGAGACCTCATAGAGATTCACAGGGAGGTTCACCTCATCGTCATCCTTGACTTTTCTAACCCTTATTATTGGCTGACTCTACCACCATACTTAAAATATGCTCTTAGCAACTCCTGTTTTTCAATCACTATCACTTAGCCATTCTCCCCAACTCCTTCCCACCATCCTCCCATCCCCTAGATCCTATCCCTCTCCCTTTATCCTTTACAGAACAGAATGGCAAGAGAACTGAGTCTGGAAGCAGATCTGATCCCCATCACGGCCCTGACCTCTGGCATCAGGCTTTCTTCCTCCTACACACCTCAGCCACACTGGACTTTCCTTGGTGACTCAGGTGTGCCGTCCTCTGTGCCTCCCTTCTCTCCAGTTTCTGCAAATGCTATTTCCTCTATCTGAAAAATTCTCACTCTCCCTCCTTCAGCCAGTCCTCTTTCTTCAGGTGACTCTGATTCCTGCTCCAGATCTCAAGCCAAGCATCATTCTCTGAAGACTTTGCTAATTTTTTTTTTTAATGCAATGACATGATCATGATTCAATGCAGCCTCAACCTCCTGGGCTGAGGCAATCCTTCTGCCTCAGTCACCAAGTAGCTGGGACTACGGGTGCATGTCAGCATATCTAGCTAATTTTTTAATTTTTTTAGAGATGAAGTCTCACTATGTTTCCCAGGCTGATCTTGAAATCCTGGGCTCAAGCAATCCTTCCACCTCTACCTTCCAAAGTGCTGGGATTACAGGCATGAGCCACCATACCTGGTCTTTTTTATCTTTAATCCCTGGCTTTCACAACAGCAGATATCAGGTGTGTGCAGGCAGGTATACTGAATTTTTGTAGGTTGAACATGCAGACTGTGGGGCTCTGTTGGCTAAGTGACAGACAAGGTAATGGAGAAGGACAGAATTTGTCTATGGCATCCTTCCTGCCCTTCTGGAGTCCTGACTATGCCTCCTGACCAACTCAGTCTCCCAGACTCCAGTCTTAACAACAGGTAGAAGACATGATAAGAAACACAAGTGGCTGGTTGTGGTGTGGGCCAGTAGTCCCAGCTATTTGAGAAGATCCCTTGAGCCCAGGAGCTTGAATCCAGTCTGGGCAGCATAGATGGACCCTGACTCCAAAACAAACAAAAAAATCAGATTTTATTTTTACAGATTTTTTTTTTCAGGAAGAAGAAGAAAGAAACACAAGTGGTTGCAACAGCAAGACCTCTGAGGCCAGCTAAATACAATCCTACCTCTGGAAGGATAAGTACTTTCTACTACTGAGTCAGACTAGTGAGGGCCAAAGTTCCTTTCTGGTAGAAGTTATAGTGGAAAATGCATAAGCCTTGGAGTCAAATAGACCTAGCTTAAATACCATCCATTTACCTGGTTGTTGGTGCTGGCTGTGTTTACTAATCTGTGACAGTGGTTGAGTTCAAGGAGATAGTGGGTATATGTGCCAGCACAGTGCCCACGACAGTCATTAAATGTCCACCTTCTTTCTTCACCTGCAATTTCTTCTTTCTACACCAATAATTTCAATAAGAACTTCATATTTTCTCTTTTGCCGATCTAAGGGCTATCTAGATGAAACTTAAAACCACCTCACTCTGGCTCAAAGAGGAGAGAGAAGGCAGAATTTCACTTCCAGATCAGCCAGCCTCCTGTGGCCCACACCTGTAATTCCTGCACTTTGGGAGGCTGGGAGGGGGAAGATTGCTTGAGACCAGGAGTTTGAGACCAGCCTGGGCAACACAGTGAGACCTCTATCCCTACAAAAAATAAAAAATTAGCCAGGCATGATAGTGCATGCCTGTAGTCCCAGCTACTGAGAAGGCTAAGTCAGGAGGATCACTTAAGGCCGGAAGTTGGAGTTACAGTCAGCACTGCACTCTAGTCTGAGCAACAGAACAGAGACCCCGTCTCAATAAAATAAAATAAATCAAATAAAACAGATCAGCTAGTCCACCAAAGCCTGGCTGTCTTGCTGTTCCGGGAGAAATCCTAGTGGCCCGCAGCTAACCAAGACAGTGCTTGTCAGATTGACTAGGACAGCCACATTCCCTGTCAGATCCTTGATGAAATCCAGTACATGCCAGGAACACTATGGGCCCTTCAGGCACTCATTCTATTGACGCCCCATGACTCAAAATCAGAGACCACTTCTGTGTGAAGTCAAGGAAGGTGGTAGTGAGCGAGATCCTTGGCACTGAGGAGAGAAGGGCAGAACATGGATGTTCACAGTCACCCCTACCCACTGGCAATCCACTGGTACTCAATGGAGTGCTTGGTAGGTGCATGGTGCGGAGTTACATGCTGAGGCTAGAACTGGAGCAAAAACCAGACTATAGTTGCTTTGAGGGAACTTAACAATGTAACCTAATGTGGGAGGTAGATAGTCATCCAATAATTAATTATCCCAAATGAAATAAGGGCATGAAAGAAGGGAGCTCAATTCTAGGAGAGTTCCTCACAAAGAAACAAGGTGAAAGGAAGTTTATTGAGAAACTGCACTTAAATTGGGATCTGAAGGATAAGTAAGTGCTATTTGGGTGAAAGATGTGTGTTGTGGGGGTGATGGGGAGAACAGAAGAAAGAAGGAACAGCATGTGCAAACAGAGGGAACAGCACGTGCAAACTCCAGGGGCAAGAAAGACTGCAACATGCTGGAAAATTGGGCAAAAGACAACAGGACCAGAGCCCAGACACTGAGGGGGAGAGTGAAACGCAGCATTGGGGAAGGGAAGGATGATTCCTAGTGGTTCAGGAAAGGCAACTGGGTGACCGGCATGATTTGAAGAAGGGAGGTACACTGTGAAACCCTGCTCTGGAAATACAGTCCCCACAATGAGGAATGAAAATTCAGGGTCCTGGAACAAAATCCTTCAGGCCCTGGGAGAGTAGAGTAAAGTACAATTGAAGATAGGTTGAGACTGCCTTGTGATAATTTTTTTTAAATTTCTTAGAATGGCCCAGGGTGTCATACAGGCATATTCAAATGTTAAACTTACAGCAGAACCAAATCAAACATCTTTGACCAGCTTGGCCCGGTTTTATAATCCTCTTTCAGGGGCGACTTAGTTAAGCTGAAAACATTGAACTAAACACCAGCATTATTGTCTGTAAATATATGTGAATGCCTTTAAAGAATTCTCAAATTAAGGTTATAACAGCTAGTGATAAACATTCATTTATTTCTCACAATATCAGAGAACAGGACCAGCATTAACAAACTGTCTTTTCCTGTTCTCACAAAATGGTCTTAAGTGGTCTCATTTATCATGAATTTCTGTAAGCACTAACAATTTGTAAAATGAGTTAATTATGTTCTTGGAGGTTTAATAAAACCTACCAACTTAAGTAATATCCTGATGCTCTTGAAATTTACCAAGAAAACTTTAAAAAAAGAAATAAATGCATTCAGCTGAGCAGAACATCGTGTATATTTTTAGAAAGCATATATTATCCCATAATACTTATGCTAAATATGTAAGAAAATTGCTGATGGATTGTAAATCAAGTCTGGTTGTAAAAGGATCCTCCTTTTATGTGAAAAAAAGACAACAACTTCCTATCAATGTATAAATATTGGCATACTTGTAAGCCAAGTATATTCCAAATCAAGAGGCTTTGACAATCCAGACTTTGAGAGCAAGAACAATACATTCTAATCTTTAATGAGCAAACTAGGGACTTTGAGAACATAAATCGATTTTCAATAGGCAGTAGCATGAGAGAAACAGGACAGACACTGAAACAGAGGTGAAAATGAATCCTCCTATAGGGATTGCATGTGGGTCTGCCAAAGTTTAGGTTGGTGTTTTGCCTTTTTAAAAAAGAAATTTTTCTTTTCCCTCACTATAAACTCAACTTGCCAAAAGGTAGTAAACTAGTATGACTAGAATTTTCTCTTATTACATTTCTCTAGGGTTGCTATTTGCTATTAGGTGTTAAATTGGAAGTGGCTTAGAAGTGAGGTGCCAAACTCTGATCAAACTGCTGTGTTCAAATGCTGGCTCTGCCCCTTCCCAGTCATGTCTCTTTGGGAAAGTCAGTGACCATCTGCAAGTTCTAGCTTCCTCATTTTAAAACAAGGTGTGTGCTATAATACACATCTCATGGGGTTGTTTGGATGATTAAACGACATGTATGAAAAGTACTTACTCAGCACGGTGCCTTTGAAAGGGGATCAGTATTTCTCTGTTGGAAATGGTGGTGTTGTTTACAAGCTGAGGGCAGAATCTGTCTATACTGCCTGCTGCTATAATCAAAGGAGTCATCATCCCTTGTTGCCAAGGTCTCCTTACCTCTCACTCATGTCCTGTCCTGATGATATGCTTATAATGAGGTTCTACCTACACAATTAATTATGTAATTAATTAATTACACATTTATAATGAGGGTTCCCTGCACAATAAATTATGTGCTTTGTTAATCACATATTTATACTTGCACTTCCTTCTACTTGTACAATTAATTGTGTAATTTTCTTTGGACCACATCCTTCCAAACTTATTTTTTAAATTGGATTTTATATTACTACCAAAAATGGAAAGCCCATCTCACTTGCTATAACTAGAAGGTATCCCTAAATATACAGCAAAAAAGAAAACTTGGATCATTTAAATTCCAACATGATACTGTCACCCAAGCAAAGACTCAGAGCCTGAGGCTGGAGGCTGATTATCAAAGTTTAGAGAGGTGTTAGACACCTGGTAGAACCCAGGGGAGACTTTCGCTCTGTGGTAAGAGAATGCAAAAGGAAACATAACCTTCTCACTATGCAAGTCTGTGTCTTCTGATGCTGGGCCAGGGCACCACTTAAATTCATACCACATGCCCCTGGTAATAGCCATCTCTCTTAATGTCATCTAGAGTGATTTTCATTGCAGTTCATGGGGTTTTATGCATAAACAAACAGTGCTCTGTGGCACCTAAAAATTTCCAAAATTCCCTTGGAAAGAAGGCTTCCAATTAATTCTAGTCCATTCGTTTCTAAAATTGCAGAGTGAGACATTAGAATTCATGGAATTTGCAGACCTGTGAATTCTCCCCCTGCAAGGAGCAATGTTATTAGCATATCAGTGTCTCTGCAAATCTGACTAGGGATAGTGTGTGTGTGTGGTGGTTGCTAGAACTTTATGCATCCTCACTCAGATCTCCATCTCTCTTGAGGTTAGGTTTCTAAGTTGGTGGTTCATACCTTCCACCTCTGTCTATAAACACCTTTGACCCAATTATTGTGTGAGTCTAACAGTATACATGTCCTTTAAAATAACCTAAGTGGAAAGCACTGCCTCTTGAGGATGAGAGTAGACATGTAATCACGTTTCATACTGAGCTATGGCCTTTATCCAATACAAATGCCACATTCACTTAGGAAGGGTGTCTGTACACAGGAAATGGCAGGGGAATAGAGGATAGTTTCCTGAATTGGCCTGCTCAGCAAATCTGAACCTATTCAGCCACAGACCCAATTCATTCATATGTCAAGGTGTGCATGGCTCTAATAAGATGAATGGAATGCAGAGATGAACACTTGGGGAAGTCTTCTTTACAAACACAGATACTTCCCTGCACATAACAAACAACTGCAATCTCTTCACAGAGAAGCGAACATTCTGCACAGATAATCCAGAAGCAGTGTGCAACCATCCCCTGCACAACCCTCACATACACGGAGCCTGGATCAGGAAAGTGCAGACACTGTACCTACACAGAGAGGCAAGTACCGTCAACGTAAATTCCTCCTCTCCTTCTCGTCACATCCACTCTAGCAATGTTCAAAGAGGCTGATGAGTCCAGAAACTTGATCAGTGATGGGAGAAGCCAACTTGGGATCCTAAATCTGACTATAGAACATCCATCTGGACAACTGGGAATTATCTTGTTTGTGGACTAGGCAAAAGTCAACACTCTAAGCACTTTTTGCCTGTCTCTGAAAAATGTATTTGCAAATCACTAACATTTATTGTTCAGATGGGAGGTGGCATGAGGATAGTCTGCAAAGAGAGAGGTTTCCTGGCAGGGAGTGGGAAGTGCTGATCACCAGGACTCACTGCAGGCTGAAAGCCCATGAGGTGTTCTCCCTGCTCCCAGCATCTCAAACCATCAACTCAGGGCTGACAGGTCCCTGGATCACTCAGCAGGCAGATGGCAGACTCTCCGGGCAATAGGAGTCACCACCGCCTTCTCTTGAGCTCCACTATTAACAAACTTGTCACCACGAAGCCAGGTTGTTAGGCACTGGAGCAATTTGATGGAAAGGGCAAACACCAGAGACAAACTAGTTGACCCAGATGGGCTGGCCAAGGAGATCAAGTGGCAATAAACTCCGTTGTCACTCAGTAAACAGAAAGTGTTGGTTAAGCATGCACTCTGGTTACCTGTGAACTCCCCCTTGGACATAACATACATGGATGATCACCGTGCAGATCACTGGGCAAAACAAAGTACTCTGAACACTAACACTCTGCTGAAGCAAGTGGCATCTTTCTCCAGAGACTTGGAGTTGTTGATCTAAAGATTAATTATGAGTGTCTTGACAATAAATGGGAGCCCAAATTAATGAAGATTTCTAGTTAACAAAGTGCCCAAGAGCAAACAGGTTACACAGACAATTAGCTTTCTGCTTTGCAGTGTGAGAAAAGGGATTAAGAGTCAAGGGACACCTCTAGTCCTAGTTCTGCCATTGGGTACATCACTGAGTCTTTGTGAACCCCAGCTATCTTCCCTGTAAAGTGAGACTATTAGGTTGATCAGCAGTTCTCAGTCTGAATGTGACAATACAGTAGTAGGGGAGATGGCCAGATGTGGAGCCCTCAAAATTAACATAACAAAAGGCTGGTATTGGTTAGTTGACTAATTTAATCTTCACCATAAATCTATGAAGGAGGTACTATGATCATCCCCATTTGCCAACAGGAAAATCAAGGCCAGAAAGGTTGCCAACTTGCCCAAGGTTCACCCAGCCAACCAGGTGCTGAAGTGGGCCTTGGAACCAACTCAACTCTCAGTAATCTAATGCCTATCAATAATGGTTAATATCAACCACCCATTATGGCCAATTGACTAACTGATTGTCTGACTAGAGCAGATCTGAGCCTTAAAATAAAAGGCTTTGTTACTCACATCTCAACATGCTTTTTTGAGACAAATAAAGGGAGTTTGAGCTTGTGACTCAAGTGTGAATGTTATCCACTGGCCAGGCCAGAAGACAGGTTGGCAGGCACCCGCTGACTGCATGACGTAGGTTGGTTCCACCTCACTTAGCCACAGAGTTTGTGATTTCTTGGTGCTTTAAGAAAGAACCCTGCAATGTGTTCACTATTCTTTTGGGAGGACAAAATCCCTGTCTAGCAGCAACAGCAGCAACAATCCTAAGTCTAACACAGTCCACAGCTGGGAGCCTCTTGACAGGCTTATCTCCTCCAGCCCCTCAGGAAGTCTCCTGATGGCTGTCAGATCAAGATCACCAAGCCCATTCTTCCAATTACCTCCTCAGCAGGCAAACCACATGGGAGCACTTCCATTCCCACCTTGAACCAAGCAGTCCCTTGTCCCCCATGCAGACAGCCCTGCTCCCCTACATCAGTCAGCCCCAAAAGTACAGGGCTCTCCCTGTGACCTGCATGCCCTAGGCATCTGAGAGGACCCTGTGGCCTGGCGGCACACTTCACTATGTCAATAATATTATCAGCAGGCAACTGGAACACCAGCTGGCCTCCCCCCAGGCTCACAACTGCCATCTCCACTTATGTAAGGGAAATGGACAGTAGCCCAAGTTGCCATGAGTCCACTGGGTGCCAGCTTCTGGGACAGAAATTAAGGTCCCTATCACCAAGTTCTCTTTTAAGGAACTACCCAAATTCCACCAGGCTTGTACAAAAGGAGAAATAACAAAATGGCACAGATGATCCACAAAGGAAATTTATTTACATAAATGAAACAACAGAATACTTAACAAGTACCTGCCCCATGCGATGTTCGATTTTTTCCCCTTTGGTTTTGAGTTAATAGTTATTTCAACACAACACTAATTTAATAGATGTAGTTTAAATGCAAGGAACTTTTAAACAGAACCTCCAAAACATTACATCAAACATTTCCTTCATGATGAGATAGATGGCCTAATATGCTTAACCAAAGTCATTCTTGCAAACTTCTGTCTGTGAACACTGATTAGCAAATAAGTGAGTTCGATGGATTGTTTATTTTATTTCTATTTTGTTTTATTTTTTAAGCCAGAATCTCACTCTGTCACCCAGGTTGGAATATAGTGTGGCACTCTCATGGCTACCATGGCCTCAACCTGCTGGGCTCAGGTGATCCTTCCACCTCAGACTTTCAAGTAGCTAGAACTATAGGCACATACCACTTTGCCCAGATAATTTTTTTTATTTATTGTAAAGACAAGGTCTTGCCATGTTGCTTCAACTGGTCCCAGGTGGCTGGGCTCAGTGGCTCAGCATGTAATCCCATGCTTTGGGAGGCCGAGGTGAGTGAATTGCCTGAGCCCGAGGGTTAGAGACCCGCCTGGGCAACTTGGCAAGACCTCATCTCTACAATAAATCAAAAAAATTAGCCGGGCGTGGTAGAGCATGCCTGTAGTTCCGGCTACTTGGAAGGCTGAGGCGGAAGGA
>NW_007247769.1:1712340-1750882 GCF_000164805.1 Carlito syrichta | reverse complement strand
AAAAAAAAAAAAAAAACTGGTCCCAGGCAACCCCTGGGCTCAGGCAATCCTCTCGCTGTCGCTTCCCCAAGTCTTGGAATTACAGGCATGAGCTAATGTGTCTAGCTGGAAAGTTTATTTTCAATAAAAATTCTAACTGAAAAAAAAAAAAAGTCCAAAAGAGAAGTCAGTCTCAAAAGGTCACACACGTGGATTCTACCTATTTGATGTTCTTTTAAAAAATTTATTGTAGAGACAAAGTCTTGCCAAGTTGCCCAGGCTGATCTTGAATCCCTGGGTTTAATCAATCCTCCGGCATCTACCTCCCAAAGTGCTAGGAATACAGGTGTGAGCCACCGCACCCAAGTATTTGACATTCTTTCTTTCTTTATTTTTTATTTTTATTTTTTTGAGTTAGAGTCTCACTCCGTCACCCAGATTGGAGTGCAGTGGCCGCTCCCGGCCACCACAGCCTCGACCTGCTGGGCTCCTGGTGATCCTTCCGTCTCAGCCTTCCAAGTAGCTGGAACTACAGGTTCACGCTACCACACCCAGCTAATTTTTGATTTATTGTAGAGATGAGGTCTCGCCAAGTTGCCCGGGCGGGTCTCGAACCTGCAGGCTCAGGCAATCCACTCACCTCAGCCTCCCAAGGCGCGGGATTACAGGTTGAGCCACCGAGCCTGGCTGACATTCTTTAAAAGACAAAATTATAGTGATAGAAAACAGGCCCCTGGTACCAGGGCCAGAGGGGGAGGGAGAAAGTTTGATGGGGTAAAGGAAAATAGCTCTGTATCCTAATTAGGGTGCTGGTTACCTGCATCCATGCATGAGCTAAAACTCACAGACAGACCTGTGCACTCAAAGAAAACAATGTTCATTTTACTCTAAGATAATTTTAAAAATAAAAATGTTTAAAAGGCTCAGGAATCTGTTTGTCTCCAGAAGATGACTTTTCTTCACTTTTTTCTAAATTGGAGCATATTTAAAACACTATCAATTATGTAATAAGAATTTTAAATGGATATAGTTGTAGTGGAGATGAAATAAAATAACATATTAGAGTGCTTTTAAAATAGAAGGCATGAATGTAATAGGAGTGACAGTGCTTGCAGAAAGTAGTCAAATTAGGTTTTACGGCCTTCCATTAAATGAAAGCCTGACCTTCCCCTGCCCCTCCTGCCCATGACCCAGAGTCCTCTCAACTTCACCTTCCTCGTATATAAAAAGGGAGGATCTGTGGAAGGGATGTGTCTTCGTGCACTTTAATCCCATTACTCAGTTACTTAAGTGCGTAGACCCATAATTGGGAGTTAGCTGTTTTCCTTCAGTGCTCAAAATAGGGTGAGTTTGTCTTTCAAAACTAAGAGTACTAAGGTCATAAATGAAGGCCGATGACATTCTGGTCTTGTGGGAAATTCCACTTTCTGACAGCCCTGATGGTACCTCTAAAAAAGACAAACAAAATGACTCTGCCTTTGAAGGGCAGGGGACAAAAAGACTTAACCAGTACTTTTTAAAGGGAGGAAAATTTTGCGTCATCTTAAGCTGGACTAAAGCTGGTGCTGTGCATTGCTGGGGGGAGAGGTTAACTGTTTTAAAAGCTGCAGTGTATTTCTCATCAGTGCCCTATGAGACTTAACAGGGGCTGTGGAAAGAAGGCCTGGAGATCCAGTATACAAGGGGGGATGCCAAAAAACCCAGAATTTACTTATAAAAAATTGTGTATTTATTCTTACATATTTAAACTTCAAAGTAATCTCCATTTGATGCAATGCACTTATCAAGATTCTTTTTTCACTGCTCAAAACAGTTTTTGAAATTGTCAGTTTTGATGCTTTTTTAGTGCTTCTGCCATTTTTTGTTTCATCTCTTCCACATGGGCAAAACAGTTCCCTTTGAGGACTTTTTTCATTCAGAGAAACAAGCAAACAAAAAAAGGCTCAGGGCAAGAAGGGGTGAATAGGCAGGGTGGGGCATGGGGCTCATGTGTTTGAGGTCAAAAACTACAAGTGCCCTTGTAAATCACGCAACATAAAATGGGCAAACATGTTGAAAGAATCTCAAAAAAAAAAAAAAATCACTGTAGCCTAATGCAGCTCTCACAACAATGCTAGCTCGTACACTGATGCCATGGGTTTCTTTCTTCCTTTTTTTTTTCAACTTTTAACTTTTTTATTTTAAAGATGTGGGTTACAATTCAGGGTTAGGTATACAAATGTTCATTATGCAGGTACCCTTTTTGATGAGATGTACTCCTCTTCCCCAGGCAGATTCCTACTACTGCCAATCCTATCTCCCCACCCCCGTACACCCCTGCAGTTTCCCGCTACTGCCAATCTTTTTCTTATAGTATTAGGATAGTTGTTCAAGGTTCGCTTATGAGCGAGAACATGTGATACTCAGTTCTTCGTTTCTGTGAAAGATCACTCAGTATTATAGACTCTAAGTCCATCCAGGTTGCTGTGGAGTTCATGATTTTGTTCTTCTTTATGGCTGCATAATATTCCATTGTGTATATGTACCACATTTTAAAAATCCAGTCCTCTTCTGATGGGCAGGCAGCACTAGGTTCCATGTTCGCTAATGGGTTTCTAGAACAATCACCTAGAGGTGGAAGCCTGTACCACAAGGGGCCCACCCTCCAAAAGATAATTCCAGCTTTTGGAGGGGGTTCCCCCAGGTACAAGATGTCCACCAGACAGACAGCATGCTGGAAAAGATGCCCTTCACCTACTGTCAGATTAGCAATTCACACAGAAATCCAGGAAAGCAAACACACACATGCCCGACTCTGCAGAGCACACTCCTCCCAAGTCACAGCTTTCCCTGCATCCCTGTTCCATGGATTCAGTGCCAGCCCCATCACTGGTTACTTTCCTTTCTATAATTCAATCGACATAACTTCCAGAAATGCCTTAATTACAAGCCAGTATCATTGTCGTTAAGGTTTAAATAAAACGTCCCTGGATTCCAACCTGCTGAGATTTCCTATATAAAAGGCACTTACCAAACTTTGATAAAGCACCAGTCAACCCTGTCATTTAAATGGAACAAACTGTCGCAGCTCAAAATTCAACCCTCAAGCAAAACTCCAGGGACAAGGCAGCAAAGGTACTACCTCAGCAAAAAGAAAGAGTAAAAGAGAAATAAAGAAAAAATATGCACTCCATAAATTACCCACATAAATCAGCTTAGGCAGACTATATATATATATTTTTTAACACAGAAAGCACGTAAGGGAAAATTCACAGAAAATCCACAATCCTTTAATGGGCAAAATGTCACAGTGAAAAGGAGATGTGTTAATAGGAGGCCAATCACCTCCTTTGCTCCAAATAAATGCTTCCATGGAAGAAGCAGAAGGAAACCTAAAAAATCAAAGTAGAGACTGGGATGAGCTGCTCATGGGACCTGGAAGAGGGGACACCTGAGCCACTTTCCAGTGCTTGAGGGAAAGGACGGAATATTTTCAAGTGCCTCATAGGTGCTGGTGCTTTGCTTGGGTGGTTTATTTCATTATTACTTATTCCTTTCAAGGTGTGTTCTTAACTCCACCTTACAGATACGTAGAGGCTTCAACAAGTTAAAGCAATTCCCCAGAATCACCAGATAAAGATCACTAAGAATGAGAAATTCACCTCCAGCTGCTCTCTAGTTGTGCTCTTCCCTTAACACCTTGATGCCAGGAATAAATCCAGGGCTCTGGGAAGGGTCCCAAATGTTACAAACTTTAAAACTGAACAAAGGGATGAAAGTTTAAAGTTATCTTCAAAGGAATTCCTCAAGTAACATAACCCTGCACATATAAAAGTGTCAGCAGGCTCAGATTAAAGAGCTCATGAAAGACTGTTATTTCCAGAAATAAGAATCCTTCTGTCTCCTCTGGATAGGGCAGCAGAGATGGAAGACACAGCAGAAGAAAGACTCAGAACCTTTCAGGGCCTAAGGGAGCCTCCGACTGTCAAGTCCAGCCCTCAGAGCCCTATCTCTCCTAGGCTCTGACATTTCAATGTCAAGGTCAACTTCATTAGAATTGGCTTAGGAACAGACTCCTTGTGGACTGGTGTGTTCCATTCATTTATTCATCCATTCAACAATTACTTGTTGAAGACCTAAATTGTGCCAAGGACACCTGGCAATAGAGCAAGGTACCAGTCATTTGAGTGTTCTCAGATCCAGTCTCACCTTTCTGGCTCTGTTCTTGATTACAGGGGCTGACTGCCACAGTATTTCCCAGCACCCTTGACAACTGACCCACCATTGAGTTCAGCCAGTGGGATCACTGGGGGAAACTCAAAGGCTGGAAGCCAGAAAGGAGCTGGAGTCTGTCTGCTCCTTTCCCTTTCTCTTCTTAGACAGTGACTGGGTTTTCTTTCATAGCATCACCTCTTTTTGTCCCTCCAGACCCAAGTTCCCTTCTCTTGCTAACCTCTGAGTTGCCTCACAGTGGCATACTTAGCTACTCCACTCTCCCCACACTGGGGTACCTAGTTCCCCTATTGAATCCTCTCTCTTGAGCCATCCTGTTTTTGTAACTAGGCTCTGACATCTACAGGCATTAAATGTGACTAACCAGATCCCTGTCCTCATAGAACTTACATTCTAGCAGAAAGAAATACAACAGACAAGTAAGTCAAACAAATTAATAAAGAACAGTTTCTGGTCATGTTCAGGATTATGAAGGAAATCAGCAGTATGGTTGCTGCAATGGTGATTGAGGGGCTATATTAGTGGGTGAGGGGACATTTCTACTGAGAGCTGAAGAAAGCAATGGATCCAAGTATGAAAGGCCAGGGAAAGAACATCCCAGGCAGAGAAGACAGAAGCACAAATGCCCCCAGGAAAGATGTTGTGCTTAAAGAGCCACAAGGAGGCCAGTGTGGATGATACACATCGGGGAGGGAGCACATGTCAGGGGAGAGGTCATGGGGTAAAGAGTTTGAAACTTACAGTTGACTTTATTTACACTTTAATGAATCACTTTGGCCAGTGTACAGGACCTTTCCATCACTGTTCATAGGGAAAAGATATTACTATCCCATCTTGTCCAGGAATATCACCCCCATCTTGAAGGTCTAAGAGAGAACTAATGCACCTAATGAATTTGCCCAAAGAGGAATGGGTTGGGAGGCGGCAACCACAACACCTAAAGCATGGTTTTGGGGAAGAAACAGTTCCCTTCTACCATATTCTGAGGCCAAAGGAGCTAAGAGGTAGACATCCATGGGCATGACAGCCCTTTTTTCCTCAGGAGCCCTGGGGTCCCCTCCCCAAACATTCCTGAAAGATTCTGATAAAAAGACCAATGCACATCACTATAGCTTTGCATTCCAAGGCGATCCACAGGACTGTGTAGACTTTTATTTCCAGAATTGGTGTTGGATACACTCTATTAGAATCTCTAACCTGGAAGATGAATATACTCTATCAGAACCTCCAACCTGGGAGATGGATATACTCTATCAGAATCTCCAACCAGGGAGATGGATACTTGCTATAAGTAGCTCTAACCAGGGAGATGGATACACTCTATCAGAGTTTCTAACCTGGGAGTTGGATATATTCTATCAGAATCTTCAATCTGGGAATTGGATATACTCTATCAAAACTTTCAACCTGGGAGATGGATACACTCTGTCAGAGTCCCCAACCTGGGAGTTGAATATACTCTATCAGAGTCTCCAACCTGGGAGTTGGATACAGTCTACAGAGTCTCCAACATGGGAGTTGGATACACTTTATCAAAGTCTCCAACCTAGGAATCCCATATATTCTACCAGAGTCTCTAACCTGGGAGTTGGATATACTCTATCATAATCTCCAGCCTGGGAGTTGGATACCCTCTATCAAAACCTCCAACCTGGGAAATGGATACACTCTATCATCCAACCTGCCTCCTTGGACTGCCAGAAAGTTGCAAGTTTCCACACTTTGCTTTACACTCCAGCTCTTTCTCTGCTTCATCAGCAGGCCCTTTTCTCATTTCCTCAAAGTGACAAATGTAGGCTGCCAAGCATGGCTGAGGGATAGAAGAAAATAGAAACACAGTCCCCATCGTGCATTCTTCCCTGAAATGCTACTAATTCAGCATTTAGGTTGTTTGCTCCTTTAATCAGAACACCATTAAGAAATCTCTGCCGGGTTTCTGTACACAGTTTTTCTTTAATGAAGCATCAAATCTCTTTTACAAACAATAGCTGTGTCACATCTGAGTACTCTGGCCCCAGTCGGCATGGCTGCAATCTCTGGCAAATGTGGGACCTCTTTTAGATCCACTCCTCTCAGAATAGCCTGCCACTGCTGTACTCAAATCAAAGTCTCGACGCTGTCTAGCTCCAATGATGTGGAGAGACAAAAGAAATCAGGTGCTTTCAAGGAGACATACTGTTGTGTCTCCAGCATTTGACACAATATCTTGGAGTATGATGCTTAATGAATAGCCTTTTGAGTGAACATGTTTGTCTGTTGCAGCTCTGGGTCCATGTTTGCAGTGGCTCATTCAACAGGGGTACCTGCCATCCTTGACTTAACCCCCTAACTAGTGAGCTACTCCCAGAGGGTAGAAATGGTCAGAGATAGACTACGACCAGATATTCTCAGGGCTGTCAGGGAGTAATTTGGCCAGGTCCAGGGCGACTGTCTCCAAATGTATGTTTATATATACATCTTGGAAAGCTATGTGGCAACAACTATCAAAATTTGATTTAATGGGAAAGTTATACATAGATAGGCACCTATGTGTTCATATATGTTTCTATACACATAGATTCTCACTAAAAGGATACACTTGAAATTATGAATAAACATAGTTTTCATCTGTGGGAAGGGGAAATGGGGCACTAGAAACTGGAGCTGAAGAGATCTTTTAAAGTATTTGTTTTTAAAAAAATTTTCCTATTTTTTGCAAGTACATACTTTATCTCTTTATTATTACTACTGTTGTTATTATTATTATTATTTTAAAGATATGGGGTACAATCGAGGGTTAGGTACCTAAGTGGTCATCATTTATCTCTTTAAAAATAATATTTTTGGCCATTTCCTTGCTAGACTCTGGTATGGCCATGCGCTCTTTGAGCTATGGCTGTTGCCATGCTTCCTGGCTTTGGCCCCCTCTTGGGAGGGGGGTGAAACTTCTCTTTCTCTCTCTCTCTTTCTAATTTACTTTTATAAACTATATTTTATAATCTAAAATAATAATGATATTTTAAAAGAGAAAATTCAATGTTCCCAAAGCTCTGGTAAATAAAACTTGAGAAATCACTGACTGGAAGTTGTAGTAAACCAAATAATGACCCCCCCCCCCAATAATATGTCCATATTTTAATTCTCAGAATATGTGAATAGGTGACCTTATATGGCAAAAGGTACTTTGCTGATGTGATTAAGTTAAGGATCTTGAGATGGGGAGAGGATACTGAGTGATCCAGGTGGGCCCAATATAATCACAGAGGTCCCTAGAAGAGTGAGGTAGCAGGGTGAGAATCAGAGAAGGAGATGTGACGACAGAAGCAGAGGTCAGAGTGTTGTGCAGAAGGCACCATGAGCCAAGAAGTACAGGAAGTCTTGAGACACTGGAACAGGAGAGGAAACAGACTCTCTCCCAGAGCCAGCCTCTGATCCTGCTGACAACCTAAGTTTAACCCAGTGAGACTGATGTCGGACTTCTGACCTCCACATATGTAAGACAATACATTTGTATTGTTTGAGACACTAAGTTTGTGATCATTTGTTACAGCAGCAAAAGGGAACCAATGTACCTCTTACAATCAACTAATTCTTGTGTAGAAGGGGACAATCAGCCAGGTTTGTCCCAAGTGGTGGCTCATCATCCCTGATTAATCATTCTGCTGGAGCCAGGACAGATTTTCCATAATACTATCAGCTCCAATGAGGTCTGATGAATGAGAAACATCTGCCTTAGTTGGTCTGAGGGCAGCAGACTTCAGGATCATGCCTCCATCTCCAGCCCCACACTGAGGTCACTTCAGCATCTACCTGACCTAATCAACTTCTCTTAGCAGCAAGGCATCTCCACCCTAGCGTGTGTTGGTACCGTTTATCAAGTTGGTGGCAATATGAAAGAGACAGATGAGAGGTCCTATCTGCCAACCTGCTTTGTTATAAAATATAAGAGGGATGTCTGGTGGACTAATATGGAGAGGGACAAAGCTCTTTCTGGTGACATGTGAGCCTGACATCCTCCTGCCTTTGAGCCGTCAACCAGGTTGCACCCAAGACATCCAACAGGGTAAAGACTTGTTTCATTGCTCCAGAAGCAAAGATCACCCCCCACTTGTGAGGATCAAGAACCTAGGCCTTGTGAAGAAGGCTGAGGTACAAAGAAAACCGCAAGGATGAAGCTTATAAGGATAGCCTTCCTCTGGCTTCCAGAGAGCTACACCGGGACACAGTCCCAGTCTCTTGTCCCAAGAATAGAGTCAAACAAAGTGGCCCAATTGCACCCAGCATTATGCAACTTGGAGCCCAATCAATTGTCTCCTCCCACATCTCCTCCACAGGACACTGCTGCCAAAATCCTTAGGTACCTTACACATGAGATTATTAAGGAGTTAGGGCAGGCATGTAGTTCACGCCTGTAATTCTAGCACTTTGGGAGACAGAGACAGGAGAACTACTTGAGTCTAGGCGTTCAAGACCAGCCAGAGCAACATAGCAAGACCTTGTCTTTACACAAATTTTTTTAAAAAATTAGCTGGGCATGGTGCCATGCATCTGTACCTCCAGTCACTTAAGAAGCTGAGGCAGAAGAATTGCTTGAGCCCAGGAGGCTGAGACTGGAGTAAGTCATGATGCTGCTACTGCACTCCAGCCTGGGAGACAGAATAAAACTCCAACTCAAAAAAAAAAATTGAAAAGAGATTATTAAAGGGTTAAAGCTATAACAGGAAGAACCTCAAGAGAAACTTTACAGCTATTCTTTTTTTCTGCTTGGGGAACCCAAGGCTTTATCATTTTTCTTTCATTCACGTGACAGCCCCATCCTAACTCCATGGTTGTCATGCATGGCCCACAGGGCTGTTTTGGTAATTTATGAACAGTTGAATCATCTTCTTATTAAGTCAAAAGAGATTAGCATGTGAACCTATTTTGCAAACTGTAAAGCACTACACATGTCTGGTGGCAAGGCTAGCAAAGCTCTAAGTACACACATAATTAATTTGGCTGCTCTCTAAGACAGATGGTGTAAAGGAGACAGCCTCTACCTAGGAGAGGAAGGGGAGAAATAAAAATGAAGCATACGTCCTTCTCCAGCCAGGTTATACCTGCTCTGCCATTCCTCAGCCTCTTTATTCCCAAGATCTGAACATGACAGGAGTGGAGGAAGAAAAATGCATTTCATTTCTGGGCTGATATCTCCTGCCTGGATTCCAAGAGGGAGACCCAAGTGGAGATGTGGGTGTTAACTGGTCCTCAGATGCATGCACATGGCAGTCCCAGGAGCAACACCAAATGCTGCTAACCTACCCTAAGGACATCCACTGGACTCCATCCCCAAGGCCTTCACCTTGCCTCTTCCCTACAAATCAGGCCCTCAACATTACTGAGAAACTGGCAACCTATATTTTGTATCCAAACAAGATTCACGAATTGTATCATAAGAATTAATTAATTCTTAATTAATTAATTGTAACCTACTGTGCTCTCCTAAATCAGAGAGGTCTTGTCAACAAAGAGGACTGAGTGGCCACAAATGCTACTCAAAGAGTCCTAGGAAAGGGGCTAATCAGAGGGGCTTTCCAGAGCAACAGAAATAATTGAAAAGCTTATTAAAAATGAATGTCTGGGCTCTACCACAGACCACTGTAACAAGGTAGAGGGGTGTACTAACTTAAAAAAAACACACACACAGATGATTCTAATACCTGGCTAAGGTTAGGCCCTACCACATCAGGTGACCTCCCAAAGGCCCCTCATTTGAGGTTCCTTCCCACTTCCTGTCTGAGAATCAGCAAGGCTAGGGAGAAATGGTACCAGCATACAGTTCTTTCCAGCACCCACCAGAGTGATGGCCACCAAACCTACCACGACTCCCATTCCATGCAAGGCAGAGAGGAGAGTCTGTAAGAGACCAGCACTGTGGACAGCAGTGCCAAGGGTTGGCTGGGGCAGAGAGCATCCCGAACACTCACCCTACAAGCATGCAAGGAATCTGTATCCCAGAGCATAAGATGGGCCACCTTGTTTAAGGAATAGTGAATACATCTTTGGAACAACTGATTTTGCTGCTGTTGTTCTGTTTCCACACATATAAGTTTACCTGAGCTGGCTCTATAGTAATTCAGTCTTATTACACAGGGGAGTTAGGGGACTTTCTTAAGAGCCAGCAGGCTATTTAAATTTAGATTGCATGCTGAAATGCAGCAACTTTTGGAATGTGATAAAGATGGAGAGACTCATGGTGGGGTATAGCAGCTCATGCCCGTAATTCTAGCACTTTGCGAGGCCAAGATGGGAAGATTGTTTGAACCCAGGAGTTTGAGAACAGCCTAGGCAACATAGTGAGATCTTTTTTTTTTTTTTTTTACATAAAATCAAAGAATTAGCCGGGTCTTGGGTCATGAACCTGTAGTCTCAGCTACTTGAGGCTGAGATAGAAGGATCACCTGAGTACAGGAGGTAGAGGCTGTAGTGAGCCATGATCGTGCCACTGCCCCCCAGCCTGAGTGACAAAGTGAAACCTGAACTCAGAAAGAAGGAAAGAAAGAAAGAAGGAAGGAAGGAAAGAAAGAAAGAAAGAAAGAAAGAAAGAAAGAAAGAAAGAAAGAAAGAAAGGACTAAACAAACAAAAAAGATGGAGAGATTCAAAGACGACACCTGCAACATCCTCCCTGACTTACTGCTACCACCAACTTGTCACTTTAAAAAAATGACAAACCATAATTCTAATGCCAGGTGAATGTTGCATGTACTGATGAAACCTTTCCTCCTATTCAAAATTCTCCCCACGAAGCAACATTTTCAAGCACTCAGCGAGGGTCCTAAGGAGGCTGCTCTTTGACAGCCCAAGTGAGCATCAGAAGGGACCTTGCTCACCAGGCCAGCGTCTGGATTTCCCATCTCGCCCAAACCCAAAGCTGCGTAACCCTCTGGCCCTGCTCCAGGGAGTCTCAAAATGTTATTTCACATTCTGGGTCCAAATGGACACTTTCTGAGAAGTCAGTATAACCCATCAGATTTTTGGAAACAAGTTTGAGTTGTGTTTGTACTTTCCATTACCCAGGTTGCTCTGGAATGCAGTTCCTAAGTGGTTCGGCTTGCCCTCACGTCAAGGAGCTTGAGAAAGTGGAAAAACAAAGAAGAAAAAACTTGTGTGAGAAGGCCCAGGGTCAGGAACTCAGAGGCTGGGGGTTTCTGTGGGCCCTACTCAGTCTGCCCTCCCCTTTTCCACATCCACCACTGCTGGAAAACACTGGCAGGGAAAGAGGGGGCTTTTATCCTGAAGGGACAGCATCAAGGGCCCCAGAGCTACAAGGACCTTCAATTCCTTCTCCCTAGTCCCCAGTCATCCAAGGGATGCACTCGACCAATTCTTCAAGAAGCTTTGCCCAGGAAGTGGTGCGGAGACCTTGCCCACTGCTCAGTGTCTCCCTACAGCCCGTTCACTGTGGCTTTGCTCACTTGGACTAGGATCCATCAGTCCTCACTGAGCCGTTGTGGAATTAGAAGAGGCAATCTCTTGGGCTCAGAATCTGGTGAGGGACCTCGAGCTGGATGCCCCTCCCACTCATTCTCTAAGTCAAGTACCCTGTGCAGGGCATGGCAGGAATGCTGTGCAGGATGGGCCTGCCCTTGGGGGATTTAGGGCCCTGATGAAAGAAAAGCCAGCTCCCTGGGTGGGCTCTGGGAAAGGGAGGAAACCTGAGAAATCACAGCCTTGGTTCTCACTACATTTTCTGGGTGACCTCAGAAAGCCAGACTTCAAATTCCAGTCCCTCACTGAACAGCTCGGGACTATCTGAGACTTAATTGTTTGTTTGTTTGTTTTCAGTCAGAGTCTCACTCTGTCACCCAGACTGGAGAGCAGCACCACAATCACCATGGCTCACCACAGCCTCAACCTCCTGGGCTCAGGCAATCTTTCCACTTCAGCCTCCCAAGTAGTTGGGACTAGAGGCATGCACCACCACGTCTGGCTAATTTTTTGATTTTTTGTTTTTTTTGTTTTTTGTTTGTGGAGAAAACTATGTTGCCCAAGCTGGTCTCAAATTCCTTGGCTCAAGTAATTCTTCTGCCTCAGTCTCCCAAAGCGCTGAGATTACAGGCATGAGCCACCAAATCCAACCTCTCTATCTGTGACTTTAGACAAGTTATTTAACCTTTCTCTGTACTTCAACTCCTTAACTTGTAAAATGGGGATGATAGGAGCACCTGTTACATAAGTAGAGCTGTTGTGAGCATTAAATGAGCTAATTTTTGGAAAGCACTAGATCATTCCATTGTTAGATCAATTCCAAGAGGCATATTTTCCACATACGATGATTGGGAAATTGACACACATCTTACAATCAGTGCATATTTTAATACATACTTAATAGAGTTTTCTTCCACCCCATCCTCCAAAATAGCTGGTATTAAGTCAGCAGTGCGTCTTACCAATCAATGTATTTTAGGAGCAAGGAAATGTGATCATTTAACTATGATTTCAGGCACAGTAACACATGCAAAACTGAAGACTCGTTTTGTCTCGGGGAATTTTACAGCGTCCCGTCTAATAGCCCCCCTGGGAGTGCAACTGCCACTCAAGCCAGCATCTCTTTTCTTCCCTACTCCCTCTAGTCTCCTTCCCATGCTTGCAAACCTAAGCTCCCAAGATCTTTGCAGGAGCAACTTAAGAGCATCCCATCCAGTGGTGTTCAGCCCTGGCTTCTCACAGGGCACACAGGGCTCCTAGGGAGCTCACTCATCCCAGAAATTCTGGTTCAATTAGTGGAAGTGGGGCCTGGGTATTGGCATTGTTAAAAGCTCCCCAGATGATCATAACCTGCAGCCAGGCTCAAGACCTCTGGCTCCAATCAGACTCATGTTTATTTGATGTCTGAAATCCCCTCAACCCCAGCAGCTAATAAATAGCTAGTCAGCCTCTTTTTGAATTCCAGGAGAATCAAGACTTCACTAACTTCACTAACTTCAAGACTTCACTAACTTCACAGACACCATAAAAAAAGAAAAGTTCTTCCTACCTCACACCGTGCCTTTGTTGTTTGAGATAGGGAAAGGCCTTGAAGGCAACTCTAAACTGGGAAATGAGGAATCTTGCCTTCAACTGAGCCCTTCTTCCTAGACAGCTATGCTTCAATGCCTGAAAGTTTACTTGTTGTTGAATTTTATAGGAATCTTTTGACTTCCAAATGACTTAATTCTCTAAACCAACCATGCTGGGAATGTGAGATACCTTCCATACTGGCTCGATTCCATAAGCAATGGTGAATGGTAAAGATCATCATCAGAAACCAATTTCTCCTAACACTTTAGGTAAATCTGTTTCAAGGTAACCTTGATTATACCTCTCCCCCTTCTTTTTCATTTTCCTCTTGCATCAACACCACACTTTTCTCTTTACTGCAGACCTTGTTCCCCTTCATCGTCTACTTTTGGAGATACGCTCCAGCAAATCATAAGCATTACTCATTTCATCAACCACAAACACTCTACCACACATTGGAGAATTAGTGTGAGTTGGTTTCAACTGCACTTTAATAGGTCCCCTAGAGGAGGTGCGCATACATTTCCGCATGCATTCAGCATAGGAAAATATCTGATTGGGCACTAAATGTTTAATTCTCTGAGAAATTGGCAATCTGGTGAGAAAGCTACACTAGGCTTCTATGCTTTAAAATCACAGTAATGGGAGCATCTCACAACAGCTTAATGTCTTCAACCCATCAGAAAGCTGAGTTCCAGAGAGCCTGAAAAGCATGGCGGCAAAACAAAGCCCATTACAGCCAGGCATGGGGACCTGGCTCTGGACACCAAGGCTTGGGAGCAAGATTGCAATGGGTCAAAGGAGAAGAACTTTCAAATATGAAGGGTGCACCACATGCCAAGCGTTGGGTGGGTGGGTCCTTTACGTGTGCCCCCTCACTTTGCTTCCTTCTTACAGTCCCCGGGGAGGCAGGGAGTCTAGTCAGGCTGCCATAAGCTCACAAACATGATAAACCACAGACCTAGGATTCAGCTCTGGTCCCAAAAGGTAGAGCAACATGCTCCCAATCCAAGGATCCAGACCTGGAGAATGGGGCTCATCTCCAGGAGAATTCCAAAAGCTCTTGGTTGAGAAGTCTCTCTTTTCTGCATCCCTGAATTGCTCCCCCTCTATACTGTCTCTTAAACAATTAATGCTATCCTGTGACCAGTCCTGAATTAAAATCCCCATTCTATCCCTTGCAAGCTATGTAGCCTTGGGCAAGCTGCCTAATCTCTCTGGCCTCACTTTCTTCATGTTTGAGATGAATATAGTAATCCACTCTGCAATGAACATTACATGAGTTCATTTATGATGGAGCTTAAGATGACCAGAACTGACTGTTCATCTCCCATGACTGATACTGTCTCCAGCAGCACTGTTTCACAGGATCACTGTCACACCATCTGCCTTTCTGAGTGTGTCTTGTGAATCCTTCAAGATGAATCTTTTTCTTCTCTCATGATGGGTTTTCACTCACTATACTCAATAAGCATTGTCTCAAAAACTATGTAGAAGCCTGCTGAGGGCATTTCCTAAACTGAAGGGACCTCCAACAGACCTCTACTACTTAAGGAATCCATCCACTCTCCCACCCCTAAACTCCATTCTAGAAAACCCCATGGGTGATATAAGTCCAAATCCTATGGCACTGCTGGACTTCCTCAACCTTCCACTGGCGACCATGGGCAGCCTAGTCTCTCCTGACCTAAGTGTGAACTGCAGACAGGCAGCATCAGTTAGAAATGCAAATACTTGGACCCCAGACTTAGAGATGCAGAATCTGTGCCCATAGAGTCTTGTTTCAAGGTCTGTGCTCTCAATCACAACATTATATTACTTGTCTTCATCAGCAATGAAATTGAGAATAAGACTCATTGCCATATACTCATTACCAATTCCAACCCTTGATTGACTTCAAAACAGTATAAGCTTTTCTCATTAAATTAGTCCATCATCATTCTCAGATACTATCTTTGCTACCAGAGATAAGATGAGTATCTTGACAGATGTTTTCATGCCTTGACACAAAAGAGTAACCAACATGGATAATGCAGGCCAACACTAAGGAATTGTGTTGATGGCCAGGCCAATGGGCCACAGAATCACAATGGGTCCCTTAAATTACACCTCAACTAATCAATTTCCTGCACATAGAGCTGGACATACATGAGGGGAAGTATATGAGAGGAAAAGTGGTAGAAGGGAAAATGGGAATGAGAAAGAATGACACACCCACAGATACCTTCCTCAATAAGGGAGGACGCTGAGAAATGACTGAATGTTATTAGCAAGAGATTAGAAAAATAATACTATATTGCCATCTGTTATCACATGGGAGAGCCAACAAATGTGTCTTAGAGACTCTGAGTTCCAGGGATGATCCCACTCAGGTCCTCCAACACCCTGTGAGTCACACCACCTGTCGTCACCTCCACAGCAGAGGGACCCCTAGCACCAGGTTCCCACACCTTCTCCTGGTGCTTCAGATCTTAGCAGCAATCAGTCCTGAGTCTGAAGAACAGGGAGCTCTAAGTGACAGCCCACTGGAGGAGGACCCTTTCCTGTTAGCTTGCTTCTGGAGAATGCATCTTCTAGGTGAGGTCAATGTATGCTACAATCGTACAAGGATTTGGGGAGAGCATTTTGGAGTAAAAGACAGAAAACATTTGCTTTTGCCTTATGTCCACCCAGAAGCAGATCACAGGTTGAAAGCTTCTTGATCTTGGATGTTCATGGCCCCTGAGTGATTCAGTATTTGAACCAGTGTAGCTGTGAGCTCTCAGTTGGCACTTGCCTGGTGGGCAGGATTGACTTCAGCTACTTAGAGATGTTACTCCTGCTCTTCTGGGTGCCCAGGGATTCTCATGCCCCATGTGCAGCACAGATGCAACAGAGCTCTCCTCCCCTTTGCCAAAGGCCACTGTGGTTCAAGACCCAAGGAGGTGACTGCTGCATGGGACGTCAACATCAGACATGAGCACTAGAGCAGAAGTTATCACAGATTAATGCTTTCTGAACTTCACTGTGCCCACAAACACCTGGAGAGTTTATTAAAATATCAATGATTGTGCCCAATTGCAGGGTTTCTGGGCCAGGGGAGCTGGGGTAGAGCCCAAGAATCTGTGTTTCTAACCAGTCCCCAGGCAATGCTTGTCCACAGACTACACTGAGCAGCACCACTTAGAAATCATTTGAGCCAAACCTTTCATTGCACTAAGGCAGAATCTGGGACCAGAGAGACTAACTAACATGCCCAAGGTCTCTCAGCACATGAATGACAGAGTTGGGACAAGGTATCCTGATTCTTAGTTTTCACTCTGTTCCCACCATACCAGGCTTACATTAAATAGCAATCATCATAATCATTGTATGAACTATAACTCTTCTTGAGTACCAAGTGCTTTTCTTAGATCATCTCACTTATCTTTACAATCACCCTTTGAGGTTGGGTGCATGGGTCTCCATTTATAGAGGCAGAAAGGGAGGTTTAAAAAATTAACAGCAATAACAGTGACTGGCTCAAGATCACAAGCCAAGGAGAGAAGCTGGATTCTACCCAGTTCTGTCTGACCTTGTGCTACTCCTCAGATCTCCTCAGGTTCTCAGAGGGGAGCTCTCTCTACCAAGTGCTGACTACAAAACTCACATAGTCACTTAGTTTATGCAGGGTGGGGGGTGGGGGTGGGGGATTGTGAGCAGGTTATAGGGCTGAAGGGAAGGGTACAACAGAGACAATAAAACAGCAAGCAAATATTTTTCAAACTACGTCCAGGAGAAAAGCTAGGGAAAAGGACCCTCAACCCCAGCTTCTTCAAAGGCTGCTTATCATTCTCTTTCCAAAACCTTTCAGGGGTTTAAGGCCTAGAACCACGTGTCTGACACCACAAGCCCTATAAATTCTGTCCCCAAGAGTCCTGGGGCTCTGTGCAAACAAAATTAATCGCCTGCAAACTCTAAATGGGTGATTACAATCTATAAAGCAGCCCATAAAATGACATCACGGGGATTCATATTTATTCTCTCCCACTGATTTCCACTATAAATTTGCTTGGTTTATGAGTGGAAACAGTTTCTTCTGCTTCAGCCTGGGCATAAACTTCACCTAAAGATGGAAACATTTGGCTGAGTTACCTGGAGCTCACTTCACCCCCAGTAGGTCTCTGGTGGGAGGCACAGCAGAAACCTGCTGAGGAAGTTCTAGAAGTCCAAAGCACCCTCTGCCTCTATAAACATGTCCCGAGATCCTGCTGAGTTATAGGCTTCTATCCTATGTCTTGAGCAGTAGCCAACAAGATGAGGGTGGTCCCTGCCTTTGGGGACCTTTTGAGTGGTTGGAAGGAGGAAATAGCTATTAAACATTAAATGGAAAACTACACAGACAATACATGGTAGTTCCTTAGGGGCTACAAAGGGAAAGTACAACAAGTTGTGAAGTATGGGACAGGAGTAACCAAGCCTGATCTGGGTCTGGGAAGAGTGAAGTCCATGAAGGATGAGTAGGAGAGGGTAAGCAAAAGGTGGGGGAAAGGGTGGAGAGGGGAGACATTCCAAGCTGGAGGAGCCACATGGGTGAGCCCAACTGTGGGTTGTTAAGTCACAGTATAAGTAGCACATAAAGAATGACAAAAGTGACCAGGCGCAAATGGCTCATGCCTGTAATTCCAGCACTTGGGGAGGCCAAGGTGGAAGAATTTCTTGAAGCCAGGAGTTTGAGACCAGCCTGGGTAACACAGTGAGACTCCTTCTCTACAAAAAAAGAAAAAAAAATTTCAGGATCAGACAACCCAAGTAGAACACAATAAAGAGTTTGGATTTTCTTCTCAGTACAAGAGAAACAACTGAGGATCTTTAAGAAAGGAAGAAACAGGATCAGAAAATCATTTTTAAAAGTTCTTCTAGGCTGGGTGTGGTGGCTCAATCCTGTAATCCCAGCACTTTGGGAGGCTGAGGTGAGGGGATTGCCAGAGCCGGTGAGTTTCACACCAGCCCGGGCAATATGGCAAGACCTTACCTCTACAATAAAATAAAAAATTAGCCAGGTGTGGTAGCACATGTCTGTAGTTCTGGCTACTTGGAAGACTGAGGTGGAAGGATCACTGGAGCCCAGCCGGTCAATGCTGGGGTGTCTGTGAGCATGCTACTGCACTCCAGCCTGGGCAATGGAATGAGACTCCAACACACACACACAAAAAAAGGTTCTTCTAGTCATTGTGGCAAGCTGGATTTGACGAGAAGGGGGTGTTTAGAAGAGAATATCAGCAAAATTGTAGGACATTATTGCATTTGTCTACACAAGAAGTGACAGTGACCTGAATGAGGTAAAATAAGAATGTCTAGAATGGAGGACTGATTGGGGCTGTCAGCCTCAGCTTATGCAAAGGCAGCAAAGCATTTAGGAGGTGCACAATAGACAATGGTGATCAAGGACTGATTAGTTCTTGCGAAGTGCTTTGAATCCAATCTCATTAGCTGAGGTCATAACTAGAAGCCCCTGGGAAACCAGAGCTGGTAGTAGGTCAAGTGATCACCTAGCCAGGGTGACAGGGCACGTGCAGCCCACATGGAACTCTCAGTTGCAAAAGGACACAGGAAGTAGAATCTCCATCCTCTTATTTAACCCAGATTCTCCCACTGCCTCAGCATCAAAGGTCATCAGCTGCAGGGTCAGCAGAGGGGATGTGGTTCCCTGAATTGGGGAATCCCTGAATTCCCCCATAAGGCTGTGCAGGGCTCTGGTTTTACACAGCTCATCCAAAGCCAATCTCTTCCAGCCTTCAGGAGTTTCTCCTTCTGCTAGGCTCCAAGGGCACTTATATCAGCCCTAAACATGCAGACAGTCCCCAATTTACAATGCTTCAATGTAAGATTCTTTGACTTTACTATGGTGCAAAGCGATATGCATTCAGTAGAAATCATACTTCAAGTACCCACATAGCCATTCTGTTTTTTCACTTCCAGGACACCATTCGATAAATTACATGAGACGTTCAGCACTTTATCATAAAAATTGGTTTTGTGTTAGATTATTTCACCCACTATAAACTAATGTAAGTGTTCTGAGCACATTTCAGGTTTAAATCTAAGCTAAGCTTTGATGTTGGGTAGGTTAGGTCTATTAAATGCATTTTTGACATATGATGGATTTTCAGGATGTAATCCCATCATAAGTTGAGGAACATCTGTGTCTATCTTGCTTAGATTCCATTTATAACCACAATTTATACTGTCTTTATTGTTGTCCAATACTTGCATGTTCATTAATCTGTTTCCCAAGAAGTCTCTAAGCCATCTGAAGACAGGCACAGCACACCCAGCCATGTGATGCCACAGGTGAGTGCTTACTAAATATCAGGGTGTGAAGTTGATTGACTTAAAAGAGGAACATCTGAGCTTGGAGGAAGAAGTTCTAAGGGGACTATTGTGATGCCAGATCAACAGAGCAGAGTGAGTAGGAGGATGGGCTCAACTATGGTTGTCTTCAAGTCCTGACCAAGATGGCTGTCACTCCCGAGGTGCTTAGAGATGGTGGCTCCCTTGGGCGCATTTGATCTGAAAATAGGTCCCCCAACTAGATCGCGTCATTGAAGTTCACACACTACCTAAGTTGAGTCCCATGCCAAGCACAGCCCAGATTAAATTACTGCTCATCTCCAGGGCATCATCCCAGATAAACTAACTAGTCCTTTTTATTTTAATTTTTTTATTTGGAGACAGGGTCTCACCCTTTGACCCTGGCTGGAGTGCAGTGGCATGCTCCTGGCTTATTGCAGCCTCGACCTCCTGGGTTCAAGTGATCCTCTCATCTCAGCCTCCTGAGTAGCTAGAACTACAGGCATGTGTCATCTCACATGACTAATTTTTGTATTTTTTGTAGAGATGAGGTCTCACTATGTTGCCCAGGCTGGTCTTGAACTTTGCTCTCAAGCGATCATCCCATCTTGACCTCCCAAAGGGCTGGAATCCCATGGTGCCTGGCTTCAAACTAGTACTTTTTATGTCTCACCCAGTATGGAGGGAAAGCCCCTGCTCTTTCGGCCTCAAACATTAGCTAGGCTTACAGAAATGCATTCCCATTTCATAATGCCCACTGTGATTCCAGGTAATTCCTCTAAGTGCACTATTAAATCCCAGCAGCTGTTCCAGATAACAGCTGCTGCCTTGTCAGAACTCAGGAAATGAAGCAAGTCAGCTGGAAGTTTCCTAACACGGAGATGTGGCCCAAATAGCTGTACAAGGGGTCACTTGTGTGTGGTTCTCTCTACCACCAAATAGTTAATGTGTGTCCACCACCATATAGACTTTCCCCACCCTGAGTCTACTCTGATGTCTAAGACCGAAGGACTTAAGACTGTGGCCCATATTCCCTAAGATAAACAGCTACAGTTATCCTTGAAAGCCTCCTGAGAAAGAATCCCAAATTAACACTGAGCCCCTACTCACAATAAGGGCTCAAGGTGTTGGAGAGTTACCTAAGGCCACACAGCAAATATGTTGCAAAGTCAAAATCTGAACTCTGATCCTATGTGCTCCAAAGCGCCATGCTTCTCTATCTTACATGGTTCCCTACTGTTCTGAAAGCCACTTTAGTTCCCTTACCCAAAGAAGCCTGGCCATCTCAATGGTATTTTCCCCATCTGGGCCAACCACGTGCCAGTAGAGTGCATAAATGCCATTTTTGTGACCAAAACGGTTTCCTTAATGTATCCAACATCAGCATCTTTGCACCTGCTATGGATTTTTCCATGGGGTGATGACAGAATTTGTAGCCGGCAAAGAAAATCATAGACACATATGCACACACAAGCCCACAAACATCTACTTCATAGCCTCCCAGCCTGAATGACATGCCCAGATGTTTCTATAACCCAGATGCTTCTAGGCTGGCCAGCACCTCCCTGACAGCAGAACAAGTCAATATACAGAAGTTCGATTTGAAAATCAAGTCCTAGGAAAGCTAAGCTCAGCAAGGTACCTAATAAACAGTAAAAGTGCCACTTTCTTGACAGGTGGCTGAAAGTTAGTCATCTCCCCTAGGTGGGCAAAAAAGACACCAATGCTTCTCTCTTCTCCCAGCACCCAACCCTGGCGTGAGGGCTGCGGTGGGATCCTGGATAGGACACCCTTCCCACACTGGCTTTGTTTTTCCAGACTGGTACATTCTCCAGGCAAATGTATATTTCCTCCACTTCCTGCCTCCTGTCCGTGTGACTCAGCAAGCAAGTGCTGGGTAGGAGGGGTGCTGGTAGGCTGGGGGAGGACTTTGTCCTAATTCCAGCTCAGGGAACCGTCTCAGTCATGGGGACAGTCATGGACAAGACGGCCAGGCAGAGTCAGGAGGCTAAGGTTCTAGACCTGTTGTTGATGACTAGTATGGCCTGGGGTGAGTCCCTCGACCCCTCTGGGGTGAGTGCCTCAGTTTCTCTGGCCTCCATTTCTCATCTGTGATTTGCCAACTGAGTGACTTCAGAGGTTCTGTGACTGCCAGAGTTGGCCAACTGCTCTGTCAGCCACGCGAAAACCACCTTTCCTCTTCTTTCTTCTCTCCTGGATAAAGCGTGTGGGGCATGAGGTTTATGGGTTTGGAGCTGAACTGCATTCATGTGTGAGGCCGGATTTGAGTTGGGTCTTCATGGGTGGGTAGGATTCTAAAAGGCTATAAAGGCATGGAGGACATGAGCAGTACAAAGCCTTGGAGGCAGGAATATGCTTGGCATCTTTGAAAGAACCACCAGAACTGATAATTTAGACAGTATGCACTAGTACAGCCAAACTGATCTCTCAAATATGGAAACCACTTGTACTGGTTGGTAAACATCATGAATGCCTCCTTAGTCGCCCCTGCTGCTCCGTACCCATTCCCCATCCCAACCCCATGACCCAACAGCCAAAGGGCTTATGTCTGAGATCTTGATTCAAAAGGTTCCCATGCTATGGTATCCCAGGGCCAACCCCAAACCACAACACACATTTGTTTGAATACCACCATGTTCCAGGTACCATCTTGACATCTACAGATATTGCTTCCTCTAACCTCATGTTAACCTCTTCAGATGAAGAAACGGAAGCTTGGAGCAGTTAAGTAACTTGTCCAAGGTCTCTTGGCCTATGAATGGAATGGTAGGACTTGAAAGAGGATAATTAAGTCCAAGTCCAGGGCTCTCATGCCATAAAACCCCAGCTGCCTCTGAGCAGCCTTGGCCGATAAACACATGAGCTTTGGAGGCTGCAGAAGAAATCTGATCCTGTTATGAGAAAGATGCTTTAATACCAGGAATTGTTAGACAGTGGAACAAATTATTGTGGGAGCTTATAAAACCACCTTCTCTTTTATAAATAAAAGAGGGATGGATGAGATGACCTAAAGAAGACCTTCCCAACCCCAGAATGCTCCAGTCTCACATGAACAGGAAACCCTATTTATTTTTAAAGCCCCATTTTAACTCCTGAAGGATTTAGAAGATTTAAATATGTCTGAAAGCAAAATAAGTTTCTTCTTTCTCCTCTTTCCTCCTACTTGAACTCTTCATCTCAGATTTTCTTCCTGCAAGTCTGACAGACAGAACTTTTTCAACCTCAGCTGCTGTCAGTTCAGGAATTTGATTCTGTCTGGGTGCGTGGCTCCCACCTGTAATCCCAGCCCTTTGGAAGGCTGAGGTGGAAGGATCACTTGAAGCCAGGAGTTTTGAGACCAGGCTGGGCAACATATCACAGCAAGGCTCTGTTGCTATAAAAGTTTTAGGAAAACTAGCTGGGTGTGGTGGTGCATGCCTATAATTCTAACTACTCAGGAGGTGATGCAAGAGGATCAATTGCACCCTGGAGGTTGATTGAGTCTGCAGTGAGCCATGATCGCACCTTTGTATTATAGCCTGGGTGACAAAAAATTTGGTTCTGTCCAAGGCTGATTTCCTTCTAAGACTCTTAAATCCTGTTAGGAGTCTCTGGCAAGGGAGAGATTGGCATAAGAAAGCAAAAAGAACCACCACAATGCACATTCAGTTTGCTTTACTAAGCCTGTCCACTGGGTCATTGGCATTAGAAGATGTCTGGTGTCTCTCCAGTTGCCTCTCCTGGTACATACAGGACTGGTCCCATCATCCCCATCAAGCCCAGTAGCAGCGGCACCAGCAGCAGCCTCTGTCAAAGGACCCACAGTCTGTTGGGAGCAGCCTGCCTGTGCTGTGGGCAGGTTTCCATGGCAACAGATACTCCTTCCTCCCTGCTTCTCGGCTCTAGGGAAGGACAAGGACACCCACGAGGAGACGGTGGTGCCTAGAAGGAGAAGTGGAAGCAGGCCCCCTTTCTTCGAAGCCCAGGCAGCTGCTGCCCCATATGTTGGTGACGACAGCTCTCAGTGTCCTTGGACAAGTCATGTCCTAGCTCTGAACCTCGGTTTGCTCATTTGCAAAAGGAGTGGGCTGGATCAGAGATGATCCACTTCAGCTCCGATGTCCCAAGATCTAATGGCTTGTCTAACCAGACCAGTTGCTGGGAATGGCCTTGCCTCCTCCTGCAGCCCTCTGTAGTCTGCAAGACTGGAGTGTATCCGCCTCACTCAGAGACCCAAGCCTTATTTATTCCCCTAGTCAGGCTGGCTCCCTCATAACAATCTGCTGTCTTTTCACTATCATCTCTGTGGTTCTATCCTACACTCTCCCGAGAGTGCACGGGTATCCTGTGGCTCACACAAGCCATGGGATGACAGGTGAGCTGGAATGTCATGGGACCCCACCCAGCCACCTGCCTCCCACCTCGCTGACATCACTGGGTTCGACCCCAATTCAGATGTGCACAGCCCACGAAACGCCAGCCTGTTATGACTATTTAAGTGAAGGAACTCAAGGGAGGAGGACACTTAGAAAGGTTATTCGTTTGGTGTGGAGATTATTAGGGTGAGGTCAGGGGCAGATAATGGGACAGAAGCTTCCCAGGAAAAGGAAAGACCATGCACAGCAGCCAGGAGCATGGACTCGGGTACCTCTAGGGCTTGGGGAAGTACCTATAATTTGGCTGATTGGTCAAAAGTAGAAAAAGGGTACAGGAAGGGTAAAGGAAAGACAGAAAAGGGAATGAAGAATGCCAGGGAGTGTGATGACATGGTGGTGCCTCCAGGGCTGCATGGAAGGTAGAAAAGGGGGTTCTCATTGTTAGAGGCACAAGTCACGTGCCCAGCGCCCGCTTTTGTGGGAGTAGCAAAGGGGCTTACCAAGGGCCAGGTGTGTTGCTTAGCCCTCCCCATGAGCCTGCTGTGGGGTGTATGTATTTCCATTTTCTGCATGAAGAAGCAGAAATTCAGAACTACAGTGTGATTTCACCTAGTAGGTCAGTTACTCCTTTCCTAGGGGACAAAATAAACAATCCTGGAAAAATTATCACATGATTTTACTTTTATATATATATATTTTTTCAATTGCCGTCTCACTCTGTCACCCAGAACAGAGTGCAGTAGCACAATCATGGCTCACTGCAGCCTCCAACTCCTGGGCTCAAGTGATCCACCTGTCTCATGGTGCGTACCACCATGTCCAGCTAATTTTTTCAATTTTTGTGGAGACAGGGTCTTGCTATGCTGCCCAGGCTGGTCTTGAACTCCTGGGCTCTAGCAATCCTCCCACCTCAGCCTCCCAAATTATTGGACGTAACTACCACACCCAACCCACATGATTTTAAAACTGATGCATGGCCACCCTCACAACTGTTCTCAGAAGTCCAGAAGTAAAGAAAGGACCAATATGGAATGGCATTTCTGAGGAGCGTTTCCTGTTGCCAGTAGGCTTTAAGGAACAGTTAACCTCTCTGGGGGCGATTTACCCCTAACCCATCTGACTTCATGTTGGTCTTCAATGGCTCATCTCTGGCTGAGAAATGGTTAAACAGAGCATTTCTGGTGCTTGAGTCAGGAGTACAAAGCTGGTCTACACATAAGAAATCTGATGAGCTCCCAACACCGAGCAATCTCATTTATTAGTCCTGCCAGTTGGTCTGTGGATTAGTGGTCGATGGAGGAAACTAATCAATATACAAGAAGTAATTATGGTTCCTGATACCTGTGAGAGGAGCACTTCTCTTCCCCTTAAGCCACTTGCAACAGGGCCTAAGGGGGGACAGGTCCTTCACAGCATTGCCTGGTTTCTGTTTTCTAGTATATGTTCATTTTGAATTTGGTTTTTAGTATCTGCAGCTTGTGTAATTCTCGGCCACTGGGCCAAGGCTTTAGGGCTAAATACCTTACCCAAGAACAGAGAGGAAGGTATGCTGGAAATTAGGTTCAAGGGACTTCCCTCTCAAGAGAAATCAGGGAAAGCAGATGCTGGGACCCTGTCAACCACAGGAAACATAATCAGGGTCCCTATAACCAGGAACCCTTTGAAAGTAGGGGCTGTGTCTTATGTACCTTGCATTGCCACAGCTTAGCACAATACCTGGCACATGGTAAGTCATAAATGGGATGAATGAGGGAGTGAATCAATGAGTAAGTGGATTAGTGACAGATGGTTTTCAGTTAGCAACTTTATCTGGGAGTCTGCTGTGTTTGGAATTTTATACCCTAATATCATAGTGTGATTTACATTGAAGTCACAGGATTTGGGGATTGAAAGGAAATTTGAATATAACCTAATCTGATGTTCTTTAAATCACAGGCTGCAACCCATTAGTGGATCATGAAATTGATTTAGTGAGTCCTGACTATTTTGTAAGTAGAATGGAATAGGGTGGAGGGGAATGGAACTGGATGGAACAAATAGAACAAGACAGAATGTACCAGCATAGAAACTATCAAATGTTGCACGAGTAGTAAGGGCAAGTACAGGAAAGCCAGTCTTGTACCTGCATGGTATGGATGTATGTATATTGGGTGTACAGTGTCTTAACAAGGCCAAAAGCCACTGGTGAATCCAACCATTCATCCAGTGATTTCACTGCCCTCAGAAGCCACAGCAAGAAGTAATTTTCCAGTCTTTTTGGGCCCCTCTTGGTACAGAAACAAATTTCATCCAGAAGCACCCTGTTTCACTTATAGACCATCTAGCTGTGGAGATTAGGGTCAATGAAAGATGCTATAGAAAAGGGGAGAAAAATTTCCTAAATCAAAACAAATATCTATGTGCTATAGAGATGAAATCGAATCCATTTTCCACATGACAGACATTCAAAGATTTTTGCAATGTCAATTGTGTCCCTGCTGAATGACTTGGAGAAGAGCACGAATGTTCCCAGTACTCTCAATAATTGCTCCTAAGAGATTGTTTTCCATCTGTTCATTATCCAACTTGGTTGTGTTCACATAAGTTCCAGCTGGTTGATGACCCCTGGCGTGCGGCATGGAGATCATCACATTCGGGTCTGGGCTGAAGCTGGTTTGGGTGAGGATCAAGGTGAACCCATGGCTCCTGGTGCTCCACAACTGTCTTCCTAAAAGCTCTCACACTATCTGTTCAAAAGGCTACATCCACAAAGCAGCTCAATGCCATCATGCCTGTTTTCTTGTCTGTGAATAAAGAACTTGAACTCACAGTCTTTTTCAAATGTTTTTAACCACAATTCTCAGGAAGAAATATATTTTATGACATGAGTCAGAACATACCACATCACACACACATACACACAGATAAAAATACAGTTCCATGAAGCCATGCTTACACTGCATATAATAAGATGTACTGTGATATTTTATTCTGTTCTCTTTCACATGTTTTGATGTTGGTGATGACCCATTAAATAGATTTAACAAGCTATTGGTGTACCATGACCCACAGGGACACTGGACTAGAAAAAATCTTACAGTCTGAAAATGGCAGGTAAGGGCATCTGGGAAGAATTTCACACCAAGCTCATTTCTTTTCATTACATTTATTTCACTGTGTGCCTGCATTTGGTTGTGTGTGAAGGAAGATAATAGCTTGGTGAGCTGCAGCCAGGCTGTTCTGGGGACTCACAAAGGAATGGTCATAGTTTCCTGCCTGTCTCTTATTGTCCCCCTAGGCAAACTCATTGAGAAAAGACAGTGCAAGTCTTGTACAGAGCACGCCAATAACTATTACGAATACATGATCATTCTTGGTTCTCTTGCTGATAACAGCATAGCAGCCATCATGTGTTTTTTCCTCTTAAGATTAGACAGCAAAAGCAATCTGAAAATTAAAAGTTAGAAGGAAAGTTTGAATGGTGATTATTTTTCCCTAACCCAACTTGGAAGAATTTGTCTTTGGAGAACCAACCTAATCGAATAAAGTAGAATCAATTTACTGGAGACATAATCCAACTTGCATAATTGTCCTGGCTGGTTTACACCACAGCTGTTCACAACGACATGGTTCATTAAATAATGAAGTCTTCATCAGACTCTCCTTCACTGGGCTGCAATTCTCTTACCCCACACCACCAAAGAAGTGCTGCCTTTATTAGTATGCAGTGTCACCCATTGGCAATGGGATAAGCTGGGAATTTATTTTTATGTGACATTCTATTAACCAGACACCATAAACTGCGTCAATTAAAAGCCACTGCATTCTCCCTGATGGAGAATCCCATCACCAGATAATCACACTAGACTGTGGGTTCCCTGTGGGCAGGGACCACATCCCATCTTCTTTATATCCCCACTGCTAAGCAAAGCACCCGGCATTTGATGGGTAGAGGATAAATATCTGTTGAATTAAGAGGAAAATATCTCCAATGTGGGACTCCTCCTGGTTTCACAAGAGCAATGCCTAGAAGTCTGCAGGCGCTCTGGTTGCAATGAACATTTGGTGTCTCAAATAGTGTGTCTCTTTCCTTTCTGGTTTGTTAATTTTCCACTTGACTGGACCAAATTTTCCAAGTCTGCATGAAAGCAGACAGGACTCTCAAAATCCCCTCTGGCCAACAGAAGGTTCAACAACACCAATTTTGTCATCTTCAAACTCAGAAGCCCCGCTGGGTGGCAGACAACCTGTGCCAATCTCAGTCTTTCTGAAAAGTCCCACAATTAAAGGAGGTCACCAGAAAATGGGCTGCTGAGAAATGGCAATGACCTTGGAAATTTCCTCAGGTGTGAGAAGTCAGCAATTTGGTTTACAAAGCGTGAAAAGGAAGACTCATTATAAAACTGGAAGGATTATTGGCTTAAGTACTTTGGACCAACTCAAACTTGAGCTTATGTGTGTGCATTGGAATTACCTGGAGGACTTATTTAAACTGGAGGGCTGGCTTCACCCTCAGTTTCTGACTCAGGAATCTGCAACTCTAAGCTCCAGTGGATACTGCTCCACCAGGCACCCCACATTGAGAAGCACTGCTTTAGACTCAATTACAAGCAAAGTTCTAAGCCTGGCTATCTATGTCGGAGCCCAGTAAATAATTTTAGGCAAGTCATTTAAACTCTCCTAGCCCTTTGAACTGAGTGTCAAACTGAGGCACCAAGCACATATTTCTCATGACATTGTCATGAAAGTCAAAAAAGAGCATCCAATCCATCGGAGGGTACTTGATTAAAATTAACTACATGGCCGGGCTCGGTGGCTCAGCCTGTAATCCCGCGCCTTTGGGAGGCTGAGGTGAGTGGATTGCCTGAGCCCGCGGGTTCGAGACCCGCCTGGGCAGCGAGACCTCATCTCCATAATAAATCAAAAAATCAGCTGGGCGTGGTCGCGCATGCCTGTAATTCCAGCTACCTGGAAGGCTGAGGCGGAAGGATCGCCGGAGCCCAGCAGGTCGAGGCTGCGGTGGCCGGGAGCGGCCACTGCACTCCAGTCTGGGCGACAGAGTGAGACTCCAACTCAAAAAAAAAAAAAAACAAAAACAAAAAAAAAATTAACTACATAAGGAAGAAAGGTAGGGATATGGTCTGCTGGAAAGACCACTGGTCAGGGAAGCCAGATATCCATTCTAGTTCCAGCCCAGTCACCCTGATGTGCTATGTGGCCCTCAGTAAGTGACTTCTCTCTGGGTTTATATTCTCATTAGTAAAATGAGGATGTTGGGCATTCTGCAATGGACAAAAGGAAAGGTGTCTTTGAGCTAGAAGTTTCCAAAGTTCCTTGCTCCTGACTCTACTACACAGCACCAACAACCAGCAGAGCCCCCTGCCTCCTCAGACTTCCCACTGCCAGGCTCCAGCTGGATAACTCAAGACTGCCTTGGAGACCCAGCCTGATTCCTCCACCCTGGAAGGTCCTCCCACCTGGCTGCAGATGCCCCCCACCCTGACTCAGCTAATGTAATCCAAGGATGTAATTCCACCTGGGAAGCTCAACTCAGGAGCATCCTTCCTGAAACCCTACTGCACTCTGCCAAGATGTTTTTCTGCTCTCATCTGCAGCCAGCTCCACCCTTGCCTCTCATTGATATTCTTTTGTGGTTGCATTCTAGACTGGAAGATAAGCAGGATTCATTGAAGTGTTTAGAAAGGACAAGTGTGGTTTCTTTGGGAGTGTTATGTTCAGATGGGTATTGCAGGATTAGTTGGGGAGAGAATCCACACTCCCAGAGGGAGATGAGGTTCTGAAATGTATTGTCACAGCCTGTCTGGAGGCAGGGGGGCCTCCAAGGAGAGCTTTGAAGCCTAAATTCTGAATTGCAGATGCGCTGCCCATTTCCCCTTATATTTTCATTAGCCCCATCGCAGCCCACTGCACTGGCTTCCTGCTAACAGCTGATGACAGAGAAAGGACTCTTGTTGGCACAAGGCCACTGTACATTTCATTTTTATCAGATGCTGGTGAAATTTCTTCATCAGAGAAGATAAATTTGAGGTGATATTAATAGACCTCTGAATGCAGCAAGCAGATCTGGCTGGCATTCTTTATGATCCCACCAGCGGTGAGCCATTTCTAGCCTGGGGAGCTTAGAAATTCACAGTTCTGTAAGAGGTAACCTGAAGGCTAGAAACTCCTTGCTCAGCTCCTTGGAAAACCTTGAGCCCAGACCTCCAACCAGGACTCCCCCAGGTGCCCCAGGTGAAGCAGGAGCTCATATAAGAGGGGCATTGACAAGAAAAGTCCTGGGTAAATGTTATTCATCATTGTATTGTCCCCAGAGGGTGCTAAGTATCTTATAGCAACCATCTCATTCAATTATCATAAGCATAGGGAGAGAGGTACTATTTTTAGGTGAGGACACTCCAACTTAGAGAGGTTATCATTAACAATACTGGCATCATCATATTGCAATATTGGCTGACACTTACCAAGTGCTTTCTATGTGACCGAGCTTAGGATTTCACCTGCATTTTCACTTATAATTTGCAACATGCCCATCAGTTAGGTGCTATTATTGTCATTTTACAGAGTTGGAAATTGAGGTTTAGAGAGGGTAAATGTGAGGGTCCAGGTCACACACAAGAAACATAGCTGGTATTGGCTCCATGTTTGTTGGATTCTGAGCTCATGCTGCCATGGACTGAACTTGGTACAGGGATGCTGTGGAGGCATGACCAGAGAGGACCCCAGGGCTCTATTTAGTAGAACATGGCTCACCTATCATTCTGCCTTCCCATGGAAAAGCTGCTTGCAATCAAGGGCTATATCTCACTGGAGGTTGCAGCCTCAGCTCCTAGTATAGGACCTGGTATCTAGTAGGCACTCTTTGAATGGCTGATGAATAAATGAATTGATGGGCAATCCCTACTCAGAGCAGAAAATACTTTATGAAGGCACCTCACTCCACTCTCCTTCAGGAGAGTTGAAATTAGGCTCAGGAAAAAAGTAAGCTTCAAAGTTTTCTAAGAGAGTAAGGACAAGACAGTGGGGAAAATCACCAAAGAAAAATAGCAACCAGTAAATCCTATGGAGGAGAGGACAGAGTGCCAGGGTGGCCATCTGCATGGGGCAAGTAATAATAGTGACTGCAAATACTTCTTTATGCAGTGAGTACAATTCTATATCCTTTACAGATACTAACATATTTAATCTTTAGAACACCCCATTTTACAGATAGAAAAAGCAAGGCACAGCAAGTTCTCATGGGTCGTGACTGGTAGAGCTGCAATTCAAACCCAACCCATCAAGCACCAGAGTTCATACTCTCAATCCCTCCACTTATCACCTCCCGGATGTTGGCTGGGTGAACACCCCCATGTGCCTCATGAGCACATGGCCCAGAATTCAGGGATGGGAGGAAGGCTCCTCCAGACTAGAGAGCTCCCTGACAGTCCACCATGAGACCTCCAGCTGAGACCTCCAGACTGAGGAGAAAGCTCTGCAAAGGCAGCAGCTGGAAGTTAAATTCTGAGTAATTAACATGTTTATCCATCATATCCGAATTGTTCCCCAGAGAATTCAAGTGTCATTTCACTGTGCCTTTAATTCAGAATTGCTTTTACTGTGCCTTGCCAACAAATACTAAGGGGGGATTTGGTTGTCAGCTACTTGACACAAAAGGAGGGAGCAGAGCTTCTGTCTGGACCAGGCAGAGTGTTACTGCTTAGACTGTCCCCAAAGATACTGAACTAGGGACATACCAGCAATTTGGGTTGGCGTTTGGAGCCCAGAGACTTAAAGCAGAGAGCCCGCAACATCTGAGTTAAAGTTCACAATCAAAGAAAAAGGAGAAAGGAAAGGACCTTTGGAATGGGGGCTCTAGCCCCAGGGCAGGGTCAGTCCTGGCTGCATCACTTGCCAGCTGTGTCACCTTGGCAAGTGACTTATTTTACCGCTTCTATAGAATAGAGATATTAATATTAATCTTTGGCTGAGATCCCCCTAAAAGTGGACCTCAAGGCAGGGACCAGGGTCCAAGTCGTTTATTTGGAACATGATCCAGGGAAACACTATGAGGGCTTGGGTAGTAAGGTCAAGAAATCAGGAAGCCAGAAACGATACATTCATGGGTTGTGTGAATCTCCAAGGGATGTCCTATCAAGGGTGAGGAAGTTGGGTTATCTGTCCCACCAACCTACTCATCATGGGTGGAGGGTTGCCACTGGTGGATAACTCCCTGGCTATTCCAGACTGCCCCATATCTCATGGAGACAGAGACTACCTTTGGGCAGAAGATGCAGAGAGCCCCTCTGTGTGAACTGGATGGTATCCATCTTCAGGTGATCATCTTCAGGTGGCCTGCAGGATTGGCCATGAGAATATGGGCAGGGTACTGGGAGCTTGTGCTTTAATGAAGTTCAAGTACTGGGAAGAATGTCTGGTAACTAGGGAACACCCCACCTTAAGTGCCATTTGCTATCATGATATGATGATGATGGAACTATCACTACTACTGGCCTCAGGAGGACAAAAAGGAAGACTGGAACAATTGCAAGGACAATGAAGGCCCACCCTCTCCTTGCAGCTCTGCCCCACCTACCAGCCTACTGCCAGCAATGCCTCCAGGGGAGTCCTGCTGAGGGCAGATATGCCTCTCCTCTGTGCCCTGAGAGAGGATAAGAGGAAAGACCCAAGGGTAGTGTCTTGCCTGTCACCCACATGTCCATCCCTTGCTCATCACATTTTTAGTGCTCCCCTCCTTGCTGCTCCCAACCTTCTCCTGGCTCAGGTCCCCTATATGCCTGCCCTCCTCTTGGCATCTGTTGCAGCCACTCTCTAAGGGCCAGATGCTCATCAGCACAGGCAAGAAGAGTCAAGGAGGGTTTTAGTATCCCACCCTGATAGCCGTTGGAGCCTTGCTTTAACAGGCTGAGAAGTCAAGATTGGATGCAGACCCAACCAAAAGCAAGTTGCTTTTCTGAGCAAAAAGAGTGCTGTCCCATCCCACATGCTCCCGTGGCTGCTGGCCCACTGCAAGGCTTGGCACACTAGTGAAAGAGGCAGAAGTGCATTTGTTCATTTATTCATTCACCCAACAAACACACCTCAAGCAATTGAGCACCTAGTGAGGCCACAGCAGTTTTGGGTTCTGTGGGGGACATATATATAAATAAGAAACAATCCTTCACCTTGAGGAATTTATGATCTAGAAGGAAAAATAGCAGGTACATTATTAGCCCAGGTGTCAGCTGTCTCTGGGCTTATCCAGTGCCTGGGCCCATGTGCGCAGCCTCTTGTGCTGCCCTGAATGACTTGCATCCTAAAGGTGACATTTCTTTGAGCCCTCACCCACTTTGTCCCCCAATCTCACCCCATCACCTTCCAGACACAGGCATAAATGAGCAACACAGACTGCTGAAGATTTCACAGGTAAGTTGAAGAAGAGATTTAAATCACATAACTCATGGCAAACAGCTCTAATCGCTTGAGTTCACCTTAGTTCCTTCTAGCCAAGGCACAACCAAGAATTTCCTTTGTTGACATTTCCCGATTGCCCAGTGAGGTAGAAACATGACCTCAAAAAGCCCACATCCTTCACTCTTCCTCCAAAAGCTTCCTGTTCCTCCCCTTTCCACCAGAGCAGGCTTCGCCTCTTCTAAAAGTCATTAGGAATATTCACAAATATCCTTCTTCTTTCCTCTTTCTGGGTAAGTGTAGAGTTATACTTTCTAGTCTTCTTTGAAGTTGTGTTACCTAATGGTTTGCTCCAGACAACGTAGCATGAGCAAGTGTGGCTGTCACTTCTGGATGGAAGCTCTTGATCAGACTAGTTCATCACTCCCTCCTGCCAGGAGGGTGTTAGAAACAACCACTAAGAGGGAGTTTCTGTCAGTCTGGTTTGCTGAGTGACTATGAGTGACTATGATGAAGAGCTTCCACCCTTCTTCCTATGCTCTGCCTTCACGACTGATATATACATGTATCAAACAAGAAATAAACCTTTCTTGTGTTATGCCATTGTTGGGTTGTTTTTTACTCTTGCAGAACATGGTCTTACATGTATCAAGGAAGACATAAACTGTTCTTTCTTATGCCACTGCTGGGGTTGTTTGATACTATTGTAGAACATGGCCTAAACTGACTGACATAGCCCTCTTTGATGCAGAACAAATCAGTTCCACCCTGACCTACAGTGAAACTTTCATACTCACAATTTGGGCACTCACCAAATAAAGATGTTCCAGGTAACACAATATACACTGTGCAAAAAGGTAATTTATAGTATCTTTTGATAGTGAGCATTCTCCTTGAGATCTCACCTCAAGAAATTCATCAATACATTTTTTTCTATACAAAATGGTAGATATACCAAGGAAAATTCTGGAGAAGGAGCTTTTAACCGGCACAAAAGATATATGCTCTGGGGGGTGCCATGAGAAAGGTAGGTGTCAGCACACTGGGGACATGGGAAATTGTAGGATTAATTTGGACATAAGATGACTTCAAGAGAGAGGTGATGACCCCCAAACCTTCTCACAGAATTCTCTGCAAGGAAGGAATAGGATACTCCCCTAGGAGTTTAATTGGAATTTGGCACAGATACTAAAGCTGAGGCTGAGACCCCAGGAAAACTTGAAGAAGGAGGAGGAAATTCCTGTGGCTCTCAGTGCTCTGCATCTCTGGGCCAAACACTTCTCACCACAAGTGTGGGAGCCTGTGCAGGTCTGCTCACTCTGGCCCTTGTCCAAGCCTACTCTCCGAGCCAGGATGCACAGAGCAATGTACTTCCAGATTTGGGCCCTTCCTCCTATTTCTTTCCTTCTTATCTGCCAGCCCCACCATACTTATGGATAGCAGACGCATTGACCTATTTATGATAGGACATAACTGTGGCCTAAGAGTTACAGAAAATCTCAAACACTCTTCTAGAATACCCAAGAGTCTTGTGTTTAATGAGAAAGAAATCAACCCCATAAAACCTTGATAATATACCAAGACAGGCACTGACGGCCTACTCTGAACAAATTCAAATCTTTCATTCCTCAACTCCACAAAATTGTCCACCTCCAGGAATCTGTGCCGTTGGGCTGAACTCTGCTACAACATGCCCATTCTGTAAGACTTTATCCTCAGAGGCTCATCTTCCTGGTTTACATCCCCCATCAAAACTATCTGACTTGCATCCCATTCTCTCAGGGACTGTATAAGAACATTTCAAATGCATGCAACTAACAACCAACAGTTTAATATTATGTCCTCCCTAGGTAAGGTGTTTATATTTAATCAAATTACTTCGGGGGATGATATATTTTTAGCACAAAGACATATATTACTCATAGTAGAAATTTTCAGTATGCAATGCACCATGATGGACCCAAGATCCTTTCTGGAGTCCCTCTCTTACATGTCATTCTATATACCACATGTGCAAAATAGACCTCCTAAACAAGTTCACACACACACACACACACACACACACACACACACACACACACACACACACAGACTAGCATCCATTCTCAAATAAGTGACTTCAACCATAGCCAGAAAGCATCAGATTAGATAACTCTGCTGAGTGGCAAAGTTTTCCTAAAAAGGAAACCATTTCTCCCACAGACATAAGCACAGCTCTAAGAAGCTCAAGTACTGAGGATATTGTCAGTGAAAACATGCATAGGTTACAGCTTGTTATTCATCAATTAATCCTTAGCTCGCGTTGTCCCAAGTCATCTAGCAGACAGAATAAGAACAAGCTGTTTGCATTTAAATTAATATTTTTAAATGACATGAGTGTGTAACTAATACTTCCAGAAAACACATCCACACCAGATCAGGCAGCATTGTTGTTGTTGTTGTTTTTTTCTTCCGTCCATATGTCTCTATTTTTTTATTCCTTTCTTGGGGGGAGACGACAGTCCTAAGTTTGTTTTATTTTGTTTTTTCTTCTGTGACTCAAAATAACCATGTTCTTTCTGCTTCAGTAAATCATTACTGCAGCTTGAAAGAGTTCCTAGAAAGTTTTAGTTCCATTCATTTTTAGAAGAAGAAGAAACCTACAAATGCCAAGAACTAGAAACTTCATCCACGAGGAAGTCTGCTTCAGGACAGTATCAACTGAATTAATCAGGATAGGCAAGGTTATGCTGCAGAAACAAATAAACCATACATTCTAAAGATTTGATACATAATCATTTAACTTCTTTCAAAGAGATGACTCAGGAATCCAAGCTAATTTTGCAGTGTGTCTCCACGATTTCAACACATGGTCTCTGCCATTGCCATGAGAGGCCAAGGGGAGCAAGGGGAAGTGGGCAGGGGTATTTTACTGACTAAACTGCAAGGGACACACATCATTTCTGCTCATTGTCCACCCAACTATATGGGGCCTTGGAAGTGTGGGAGAGGTCACGGTGATTTGATGGTTATGAAATAACACTTTACATTGGTTACTCTTAGCAGTTCAGAGACTTCATGATGTTATTCTACTTAGAAACTCTTGAATTCTAGCCCCTGAAGACTGTGCTCCAAGTTCATAATGAAATCCTCACTAAAGACAAGAGGATACAGAACACTGAGCAGTTCACCAGATGTGTGATACAGATGTGTTTAGCAGAACCCTAAAGTTTCCTCTCTTCTCTTTGTACTATGAGTATTCTAGGAGCACCAGATGGAATTACTTCCTATGCTTTGGGAAGAGAAGAACAGACCAGGGGAGGGTGAACTTGATATTTTGGTGAAAATACAAGTGTGGGAGCCTGTGCAGGCCTGTTCACTCTGGTTCTACTTCCAGCCCATCCCCCAGGTGAGGATGTACAGAGGAATGTACATGAGTTGGGACACAGACAGGCACACAGATGGGGTCTAGAAGAAAAAGACTTAGCTTTGGGTCTGTGGGATTTCCTCTGTCCCTATCCCAACTGTGGTCAGTCCCATCACTTTATAGGAGCATAATTTATGGATGAAATTCAGCATGCACCCCCTGAGCTGTGAGAGGGATGTAATCAACGTGTACATATCTTGGGAGAGCAAAGAGTGCTAATACAGTCATTGAAGGAAAGTTATATAGTATATAGCAGATGTGTTTATATGTGTTTCCACTTCTCTCTCTTGCCTCCCAAATCACTGTAAACCTTAGCAGTCAAGTATCATGTCAGTCCTGTTTCATCTCCCTCCCATGATGGGGGAGGGGACCTGGAGTGGGGGATAGCAATGTTCCAGAGTTTGAACTGGGCTTAAAGCAGTAGAGCCATCCACTGGCCACAGTTGTCATGGATAAGGCCTACCTGAAGACAATTTCTGGAGAGAACATTCTATGAACTTCTAAGTGCTCCTGAGATCAATATTTGGATGCTGACTTAGAAAATCTACTTTGGACAAGCCAGGAGGGTAAGAAGCAATGTTTTCTCAAGGATTCTAGGGATGAGGATGGGCACTGAAGCAAAAGAGTCTACTGGAGTAGACAAAGACCAGAGAGCATGGCACCCACTGGACACTGGGCCTGCTCTCCAGACTTGTCCATGCCATCTGCAGCAGTGGACTCACCATTTCAGGGTCAAGTAGATCTACGGCTTCCTTTCTAGCTCTGCCACTGCCCAGCAGAGAAAATTCTTAAACTCTTCCAGTGTCCTAATCTAAAAAATGAAAAGGCCAGACCCACTTCATTATGTTCTAGTGAGAATTAAATGGTCATACAATTAAGTACCTAGTGCCAAGCCTGGCTTATTATAAATATCAAGAATCCTGGTCTTAGCTTCCTCACCTAGCATGGTACCTTTTCTGTTCAGCTCACCACACCACTGTCAGATGATAAAAGGGTAAACGTCCTGTCAATGCCAAAATTTTTATGTAGCTATGTAGGAGAGTTTTCAAAAATCTCATCCTGGATCTCTAATTATTTTTATTTTTATGCATTTTATTGTATTTTTTGAGACAGAGTCTCATTCTCTTGCCCAGGCTATAGTATAGTGGCACAATTATGGTTCACCACAGCCTTAAACACCTAAGCTCAAGCAATCTGCCTGCCTCAGCCTCTTGAATATTTAGGACCACAGGCATGCACAACCATACCCAGCTAATTTTTCTGTGTGTGTTTTTTTTGTTGTTGTTGCCCAGGCTAGTCCCAAACTCCTGGCTTCAAGCAATCCTTCTGCCTCTACCTCCCAAAGTGCTGAGATTACAATAGTCTACTGGAGTAGACAAAGACCACTGCATCTGGCCTTAATTTTTTTCTTTTTTGTAGAGACAATGTCTCCATTATGCTGTCCAGCTTGGACTCAAACTCATGGAATCCTCCCACTTCAGCTTTTGGATTAGCTGAGACTACAGACATGCCACGGCTCCTGGATTGTGTAGATTTTCTGTCACATCCTCCCCATTCCTAGATGTACTTATCAGGAGTTCAACCCATGTTCCTTTTTGCCTACAAGTAATTTTTGTTAGTAGCTGGAAAGCCTGGCCAAGATGGAAGTAACAGAAGGAATACAAGAAATTCTGTCAAAATAGTCATTTCAAAACATCAGAGTTGTTTGGGCTGGGGCTGCAACTTCAGGAATATCAAAGAACACGCTGGAGAGAGAAACTTCTGAACAATCAGCATAGCTCTGAAGACGGGGTGTGTGTGTGTGTGTGCGTGTGTGCGTGTGTGTGTGTGTGTGTGTGTGTGTGTGTGTGT